>NW_027283651.1:0-22500 GCF_046629955.1 Centroberyx affinis | reverse complement strand
ACTTTAAAATGCTGCTTATATGTACATGTATGTCAATAAATCAGTATTAATATTCCAATAATTTATGAAAAATATAACTCTCTAAATGGGGACAGTTTGCATAATGAGTACGTTTACTTTGATACATTTTGTTGCCAATACTTATGTACTTTTACTTAAGTAAGATTTTGAATGTAGGACTTTTACTTGTAAGTAGTATCTTTACATTGTTGTATTGCTACTTTTACTGAAGTAAAACATCTCAGTACTTCTTCCACCACTGGTTTCTGTGTCCTGCAAGTTTTTGTTCAAACCTTGCAGTGTTTTGTTACGGTGCAAAACATTCGCTCCCAACCGTGTGAAACGTTTTGCGGCGGCTTTTGAGGCACATCTGATCCTGTTCGGGGTTATTCTGCATTTTCATTGGCTACGTACAAACGGCTGTCACGCAGAATCACCGTCTCAGCCAATAAGAACCCGTAACAAACGCTAGCATGAAGTGTGTCGCCTTTAATTGGATCGGTTGTAGGGCTGAACAATTTTGAAAAAATATCTAATTGTGATTATTTTGACTGATATTGCAATCGCGATATGATTTGCGATATTAGAGGGAATGATAATTTTTACATCATTATTCTCATTTTCATTTAAAAAATTAATTAAAATTATGGTGTGACTTTTGCAGGGATTCTGTACCAAACAAAGATGTTTTCTTACAGTAAGTCTTTAGAATATGATGTGTAGGCCAGGACATCTCTGCAGCACCACAATATTTCATTTAAAATGATATTTTGACACATTTCGCCTTTAACAAATATTGCGCCTCCTGCGATTTGAAAATTGCAGTAGGCCATATTGCGATTTTGATAAAATTTCGAATAATTGTTCAGCCCGAATCGGTTGTGCGAGAGGTGGAACAAAAACCTGTCAGTCATCAGTGTTTGTTGCTGTGACACAATCAGATTTCAACATGCTGACTGCACTTTATCATACAATATCAGTTACTTCCATATAACAGAGCTGGATCAACCAATCAGTATCATATGGATTTATCCTGTAGTAGCTTCCTATACATTTTACAGTAGCTTTGATTTTAAAACTTTATTGATCGGCTACAAAGCAGCACATGGTTCCGACGTATCCGAGCTCTGCATCCATATAGTTTTTGGAAACTGAGTCGGAGCCCTGAAACTCTGGAACGACTTCATGAATCATCTCTAAAGTCTCTGTTAAAAGCCTGTTTTTATAAACTTGTCTTCTCTTGACCTTTTATTATTGTGAGTTATTTTATCACTCTTCCCTCTGCGCTGGTCTCATATTGCCTTCTGTTGACTTTTACTTTATACTGTTGTTTTTATTGCTCTACTTCTTGTATCGTTTCCACTGTTTCTGTTTTCCCTGCCGTTTTTACTGCTGTTCTGTTTGGCTGTCCAGAACTTTGTGAATTATTTTTTGAAAAGCGTTGTATATATAAAGTTTATTATTATTATCATTTATTATTATCCATAAATTCAGTCAATAAGAGCAGTTTGATACCATCCAAGTCCTTAAATTGGAAAGTCCTCCCTAAATAGGAACACCATAATGGAAAAATACTAAAAGTTCTGCATTCTAAATTTTACTTCAGTAAAAGTCTAGAAGTATTAGCAGTGAAATGAACTGAAGTATGAAAGGTAAAAGTCGTCATTCTGTCGGCTCCATGTACTGTTGGGGAGTTTAAACTCTACTCAACTAACAATGCAACATATTTTATGAGTTTATCGTATATTTTGATGTAAAACTTTATTCTGCAAAGTAACTAGTAACTCCAGCTGGCAGATAATTGAACAAGATTTCCCTCTGAGATGAGATAGAAAGTCTCACAGGATGGAAACACTCAAGTAAAGTGCCAGAACCTCAGAACTGGAGTGAAGTACAGAACTTGAGTAAATGTACTTAGTTACTTTCCACCTCATTACAACACATTCATCAACAGTTTTTAATGTCCCTGTGCCTTAAAATGCCTCATGAGTGACACTTTAATGAATTTCTTTCTCTGACTTCCCTCTGTCTGTATTCTGCTCTGCTGCTGGCTTCACTTTCCTCTTCACTGACTCAGACTCATGCTGTCGTTCCACAATAGATTTTTCCACTGACTGAGAGACGGTCAGCAAACGTAGAGCTTCAGTACGGTGATCGAAAAGCTCAGCTCGTTTTTGGGATTCGGTTCTTTCGAACGCTTTCAATGTTCTTGCGCATTTTCCACTTTGAAATTCCGGACTTTTCCGACCTAATTTTCAGGACTACATGAGGAGTGAAAGCCAGAAATATTTTTTTAAGGAAATGTTCTTATAGAAAATGTTTACTATAGGTCGGGTTCATGTACATGGATGTTGATATGCAGCTCCGTCTCCTTCATGCTGTGGTGACCTTTAACCTTCTCATCAAGGCGAAAAATAAAGTTTGGTGTCAGTAAACAGTAAGAAAACACACAGATGTTCCTTTATTGCAAGTTTGTTAGCAGACTAACCTAATGTGTTTAAATGAAGTTAATCTAATTAGCTTGTTAAAGCTGCAGGACGGCCATGTTTGTTTATCATTTGTTTTTCAGGTTTCATTTTGCGACAAAATAGCATGTGAAAGCAACGCTGTTTAGCAGCCGACTTGGACGTTGTGGATGTCGGACTTTCCCACCAGAAAATAAACGAACAGTAAATGACTTTTGATTCGATTAGTTCAAAAAGAAAGAGTCGTCTGTGAGTCACACACACAGTCATCAGCTCAATATGTCGTTCACATGGTGGAGCAGTTGTTTCATGACCGGTCAGATGATGCAAAAGGTCTGTTTTAGAAATCAATTGTACTGAACGCTAAATGCTCGATGGCAAGGCTTGCTATGACACCACATGTGACATCACATGATGATCATGTGTTATTACAGTTAGGCCTACAGTTGGATCAGATGTACTGAGGGTCAGAATCAGTCAGATTTTCAGCACCTGCTTCAATGTCTTAGCAGCCAAAGTCATTTTTAGAGTACAGCAGTATGGGTTTCTGCCAAAGTAAAAGTCCCATTTATTCCAGTTGTTTGGAAGAATCAAGCTTTTCTCTTTTTACCCATTAGAAGCTACAAGGAATGGTCTGAACGCTAGTTATAATAAATAAACAAATAAATAGACCATTTATATTGCTTTTTCAAATCAGAAACTACTGAACAAACAGACAGCAAAAGGAGCATGGAAAAAAATGGCCTTTCTATCCATTCTATTTCTATGGGTAAATTCTAAATCCAGAAAGAAAAACCTGGTGTAAAAATGTGTTTGAAGAAGTGATTTGTAGACTGTAAGTGAGGTTCTAAGTAAGGGATTTCTGGGAGTTTTTCCTCTCCATCGCCTCTCCGCTGTGTACGCACCGTTAGCGGACTTCAGTCAGACTGTTTTTGGCGGGTGTCTCTGCACCCTGGGGTGCGTTCAGCCGCTCCTGTTGTGTTGCATCAGGCGGAGGAAAGCCGAAGGGGTTTTGATCCATCTCCCTCTCGCTCTGTTTGTGTGTGTTACTGTTGCCACCCTTATCGCCATAGAAACGTGCTTGAGAGGACCTGAGGGAGAGCATGCTGCATCGATGATCTCAGGACTCACTGACCAACTACAGAGAAGGGTGTGCATGTGTGTGTGTGTGTGTGTGTCTCAAAACCCACTTGTTTAAACTTCAATGACCCCCAAAGGTTCTTATAGGGGTTGCAAGGATCCTCGAAGTGGTTCCAGGGGTCCTTCAAGGGGTTTCAGGGGTCCCTGAAGGGGTTCCATGGGTACTTGAAGGGGTTCCAAGGATCCTTGAAGGGGTTCCAAGGATCCTTGAAGGGGTCCCAGAGGTATTTGAAGGTGTTCTACGGATCCATGAAGGGGTTCCAAGGATCATTGAAGGGATTCCAGAGGTCTTTGAAGGGGTCCCAAGGACCCATGAAGGGGTTCCAAGGATCCATGAAGGGGTTCAGTTCCAAGGGTCCTTGAAGGGGCTACAGGGGTCCTTGAAGGTATTCCAGGGGTTCTTGAAGGGGTTTCAGGAGTCCTTGAAGGGGTTCAAAGGATCCTTGGCGGGGCTCCAAGGGTCCATGAAGGGGTTCCAAGGATCCTTGAAGGGGTTCCAGAGGTCTTTGAAGGGGTTCCAAGGATCCATGATGGGGTTCTGTTCCAAGGGTCCTTGAAGGTGTTCCAGAGGTTCTTGAAGGGGTTTCAGGAGTCTTTGAAGGGGTTCAAATGATCCTTGGTGGGGTTCCAAAGGTCTTTGGTGGGGTACCAAGGATCCATGAAGGGGTTGCAGAGGTCTTTGAATGGGTTCCAAAGATCCATGAAGGGGTCCCAGAGGCATTTGAAGGGATTCTAAGGATCCATGAAGGGGTTCCAAGGATCCTTGAAGGGGTTCCAGTGGTCTTTTGAAGGGGTTCCAAGGATCCATGAAGGGGTTCCGTTTCAAGGGTCCTTGAAGGGGTTGAAGGGGTTCCCAGCAACATGAAAAACAGTTTAAAGTAACAATCCATGACATTTTCATGTAAATACATGTCTGTTTTGTGACTATCTGCCTGCTCTAACTCAACAGTGATCCAACCTACATCCAGTTCATAAATCTTTTCCTCTGTCTGTTCTGAACGGCCGGTGTCTGGTAGCTCTTTCCTGGGAAAAATCCTCTGGCGCACAGGAAGTGATGCGTTTTACATTTCTGGTTTGTTTGGAATAGGGAGGTAATGTCAATGTCACATCCATCACATTTATACAGCATAAATTACAAAATATAAGCAAACTATGCAATGTAACTGACTTCCCAATATGTCACAGGATTTCAGGATCTGTTCCCACTTACAGAAATTCAGGGCAATTCAACCACAAACACACAGGTTTTTGATTCTTGAGCATCATGAAGATCCAGTAGAACCTAATTTCCCATCATACACTTGACGAATCCATCTCCTCCTCTCCTTGACGTCTGATGCAAATCTATAAAACGAGCATTTGTTTTTTGCGTTATAATGGTTGCAATCAAAACACAAAACACAGCATGTCAATAGTAATTCTCCCCTTGCCTGTCTATCTAACGTTAGCATCCTGGACGATAGATGAAGTTTTGGTTCATCCCAGTTCGTATAAACAGAACTTCCTACGCTACAATTTGTGACCTCTTTGTCCCTTATGGCATTTTAGGAAAATCTCACGTCATTTATTTGTTTATGATGCGGAGCGTCAGAGCAGAATATTGAGTCATTTGATTATATGAAGATGTACTTCTTGGCGTCAATGGGTAGCGGCTCTATACCGGATGTGGATTTTAGGGAGACTTCTGCGTTTAAACAGAAGAAGAACTGGGTTGTTACCATGAGCAGCGACAGCCATCAGTGAGGGCGAGATTCCTCAGGGAAACTCAGTTGTTGACAGAGGGGAGGGACCGACTCTTTTACATCACTTGACCTATATTGCCAGCAGGGATTCGAACCGGCAACCCTCCTGGGACAGCTCCATGCTTAAAGCAGCATTCCCCACCCAGGCTGCAGTGTTGGATCATGGGACAGCTCATCATTCCTGTTTATGATGTGAAGACCGCTGGAGGCCGGTCAAACATTCTGCTCCGCTGTTCCTGGAAACCCAGTGTGTGTGTGTGTGTGTGTGTGTGTGTGTGTATATATCAATCTAATTCCACTCAAGTTGAGTCAGACAGGCAGTACTGTTTTAATTTATGTGTGTGTGTGAGTGTGAAAAGACAAAAGAAAGAATAAGAGAGAGAGCGAGAGAGAGCTGGTGCACGCATATGTACACTAGTTTCCAAGTGTCAGTATGTACTGTATGTGAGTGTGTGTGAGTGTATATGTTTGAGTGTGTTTGTATAAGTGTGTGTGTATGTGTGTGTTCTGGTGACTCAGGCCCTGGCTATCTGTGCCTCCTCCCTTCATCACCACCCATCCGTCCAACTGAAGGAATGACTCTGATGTCGTTCTCATGTCAGTGCGGCTCTCCCCGCTGCATTATATTTTTGGTTTTACTATTGGCTGCATGTGTGCAACTGGTGATAATCAAGCGGTGACAGAGGCACAAAAACATCTGACTGTTGATCCACACTCTAAATGAGGGGAAAACCATGTGGAATCTGAAGTTCCCTGATTAGAAAGCCTACACCCAAACGGTTCAAAATCATTTTTTTGTTCTTGTGTAAATGTGGACATATTAGGCGGCGGCCACACTGATCCATGAGAAAACAGAATTAATGACGGATAGATTTCTGTCCGTTGGTTTGTTTTGAGCGTTAACATGACGGCGAAGCAGAAGAACACTACTTGATAGAAAAAAGAAGAAACAGACTCTACTGTATAAATTCAATAAGAAACTGATCTGAAAACCTCCAGTCATCCCAACGCTCCACCAGGGGAACTCTGTTTTGTCTTTGTTTCGGTCGGACCGTCGTCTCTGTGTTCGCCGCTAGTTTTTACAAAACAAACATAGGAACGATTTGATTGGCTGAACGGATGCTGACGAATCCGTCCGTCCAGAACTTTCTGTCCCTCAAAACGGATGGAGATCTGACAGACAGACTCGGAGTACTGCTGGTTTCCTACCACGTAGTTCATTGCAGTCAGCAGGCGTCCAGGTCTACATCAGCTCCTTTTAGGCGGCTAGAATGAAAACCAGTAGTGCTCTGGGTCTGGAGTACTGAGACTGAGACCCACTGGTAGACATGCAGCACAGCTACAATGGAGTTTGATATGAGAAAATGTTTCAGGATGTAAAACATCAGCAGTAAACGTCAGGTTTTGGTGTCAGTCCCTCAGAATCAAAGAGCGAGGGCTTCTTTCTAGAGCCGCCATTTTGCACCGAGAGACGTTCAACAATCATACAGGGAGAGATCCATCGCAGAAGAGGAGAGAGACCAATTTCTCCACCACAGGAGCAGGAGAGAGACTAGAATGCACTGCAGCAGAGAGACAGGCTGGGGTTGAGTGAGGGGGCGCGGCCATGATCACAGACACGGCCCAATGTTCATCAACTAGTTGGCTGGCTAGCTATATTTCTCTGTCCTCACATCCACCTTTGACTTTGACTGAAAGCAACACGTTTGCATTCTGGGAAAAGACAAACGTGAATAACCAATAAAGCAGCTTTCACTTTGACATAGAGAGTTTTCAACTGAATTTATAGCATTGTGGTCCCAGAACTTCTCATTTTGTTCTTATTGGCTCTGCTGTTTTGTTCTTACGTTGTTCTTACTGGCAGTGTCAACGCTCTTCCTTAAATCCCTTAATTGGCTCTGTTGGTTCCTCTCTCTCTCCCTCGCTCTCTCTCTCTTTCTCTGAAGGAACACATTGTCCTTTTCTCTTAAGTCTTTTAGCACGAGCCCATTTAATACAGAAACTCATAGCCAGCTCCTCCCTCGCTCCCATTCGTCTTGCGGGGTGTTGAGCCGGTGGCTCTGTCAGATTGATGAAGACAGTTGGGTCCAGAGCTGATAAAGCTGCAGCTGAATCTAAATCACAGGCTGGAGATGCCAGCTGAGCTTATGTAACGTTCTGGAGTTTCAGCAAGCTGGGCTGAATATCATATATCTTAACATCATTAGATAATACTACTACTACTACTACTAATAATAATACTAATACTAATACTAATAATAATAATAAACTTTATTTGTATAGCACCTTTCATACAAGAAATGCAGCTCAAAGTGCTTTACAACAAAGAAATTACATGCACCAAGTGCTTCACATAAAACTTGATAATAATAATAGTGAAAATAAGATAAAGATAAGAGCATAAAAACAGGGATAGAATGCCATAATTAATGTAAAATAAGATGGAGAATAAAACCCACTTGATAATAATAGTAAAAATAAGATAAAAATAAGGAATGCATAACATAAGATGGAAAATAAAACCCACTGAAAAATAATAATAATAAAAATAAAGTTAAAAAATACACAGTACATAGTACATAGAATGCATAAAATCAAGTAAAATACAAAATTTTAAAAGAAGTGCAGCAGTGCATAAGTGCGAAGCAAAGTGCAAAAAAGAGTTTAAGGTTTGAGCCACACAACCGTTTGGAAACCGCATAAAAAATGCTTGGTAGGTCGTTTTGTATAGAAGTTGTATAGAAAAAGAAAGAACCACAGTTTTTCTGAGAGCAAGTTAGCTCACTGGTAAACCTGAATGGCAAAGAAGGAACTCTGGTCCAAATATAAATCATAGAAATGGCTAATTAACTGTCTTACTCGGATAGCTATAGGCTAGTATGGCTAGTTTGAACTTGAAGGTCAGCTAGCTAACTAGCTAACCTAGATAACTTAGTATGGTAGATTGTATTCTTTCAGTTAGCAGCAGAGCGCTAGGCTTCATAATATTAGCTTCCTCCTCTCTTACCTCTTGTCTTTTTCACTGAGCTTAAGTCTGATGTTACTTAAGCCCCTTTCACACTGGACAAAAAACCTACTAACACCCACTAACATCTGGCTTTTGTCTTCAGTGTGAAAGGGTACAATCGGCATTCATTCCCGGGTCACATGACTCTGCAGTAGTCACGTAGGGTATTTATCGGCTCCAGCTCCGATCGGCAGTGATGGAAACATGACAGCCAGGTGGACTCGTTAATTTTCACCCCTTTTCCGTCAACACGCTGTGACGCGCGTTGAAGTTCCGGATGTTGGCGCATAAACAGCCAGGCAGGAACATTTTTTATTGTTACTTATTTATTTATTTATATATATATATGGCTGTCAGAACTGACGTCCGGTAGCTTACCAGCTACACCACTCGGCTGCTCCAAACATCAGACCGTGTGCGTCCATGAAGAAAACGTGAGCAGCTTGTTCTTCTTAGGGGATTAAGCCTCACTACCATCGTGACATCACTGCTGCATGGAACGCTGCAGAATTCCAACCAGGGAAGAGGGATTGTCAGAGTAAATATCCGACCACAAGGTCCGACAGCCAGTTTCCTCCGTTGCACCCGGGAAGGTCCGATGACGTCATTCTGCATAATAATTAGCCATGTGCTTCTGCTTGTTTGAGAAGTGAGGGGAGAAAATTTGGAATAATGGGCCATCGGAACAATGGCACCGTTCAGTCGGCGTTGAGTTTGAAAGAGAGACTGAAGTAAAAGATATAAAAAGTAAACACCGTAACATTGTCTCTGGCCTCCATGCTGCTTTCTACTGTTTGCTAAGAAAGGCAAACTCGTCTACTGGCAATGGGAAAGGAGTCAATCACCTATTTTTAGCAAGTTTACCCGCGTTTAAAAAACCCGCATACGCGCTAATTTTGGTGTAAAAAGGGTATTAGACTGAAAAACTGTGGTTATTTGGCTCCGCCCACTGAGGTTTAACTCAACCAATCAGATTATTTCTGCCTTTTTTAAAGAACTAAAATTCGAACCTGCAGTAACCAGCAGTGACAAAAATTACTAATGAAAATTCAGTAACAATGTTACTAAACAAATGAAAAAAAATTCATTTTTTTTTTGTCAGTGTTTAGTTCACTTTCAAACAGAGAATGAATTTTGATCAAACATTAAGTGAGAGAAGGAGAAGATTGTCTTGTGCAAAGTATTAAGAAACAACTGAAAATGATCATCAGTGAAAGAAAACCTGAAGTGACTGAATTTAGGACTAGTGGAGGACAGGACAGCCTGCTGGGTGAAGACAGGTCAGAGGTCACAGTCCCTGTGGTTCCTGTAGAAGTGTCCAGGTCAGCCAAACGCCTGAAAGCTTCATGTAAACGTAAAATAAACACAGGCTCTTCATATCTGTATTACCCATAATCCTCCAGAACGAGCTGATAAACAACACTATCAAACCTGCATCAGATCCTTTGACTTTTACCGCTAACTCATGTTCACATTTCATCTGGGAAAGCTTAGTGATTTTACGAGGGCAAACAGTCAATCCATGTGGGACGAGTGAAATGAATTAGAGCAATTCAGAAACTGAATCCAGGTCAGATCGCTCCAGCAGAGCATTAACAGAGCTGCTGTGTGGGTTTGGATGCTGGTGGTCTTTGGCTTTTCCTGCACTGTGTTTAACTGAAATAAAACACTTAAGCACTAAACTGAGCTGACCTGAAGCCAGCCTGGGTCATATTAACCTTTAAATGGATTTGGTTTCAAAGTGAGCTATTCGTCATTTGAAAACGTGACACCTACCTCTACGAACCAGTAATCCCTTAAAATAACCTCACATTTACATTAATTCACCCCTTAATTCATGCAAAATCCCCTAAGGGAGTTATTAATGGAGGAGACCCCATCAAAACCTCCTTAAACTCCCCTTAATGTTTGACTCCTTACTTTCTAATTTCATGTAAAATTCAGGGAGACAGGAACTTTCCATTAATAACTCATTAATAACCTGTAAACCTGCACAAAAGACATGAAAAATCCCTTAATTTCTAGTGTCTCTGTGAATCAACCCATGAATAAATCCCTTATAAACCCATGATACTAACCTTACTTTTTTTTTTTTTTTTTTTAAAGCTGTGTTATTTTTAATGGATAATTAATGTTTATGTGATAAGAAATTAAGGACATTTCAGGGATAAAATTAAGGGGTTTGGTTTTGTACTGTTTTATCTGCCTAACTTGAACCCTAATCCTAACTGAAGTGGTTTTACTAACCTAAGAAAAACACACCAAACAACAAAATGTAGTCAGGAATGTAAAATACATCAACAAACTAGCTGTTTTGAAGTTAAAGTGTTTTTGGGTGGACTTCCCCTTTAAGCTGCTTCTCTCCACTGTAAACCAATGGGAGCCAAGATAAACTGAGCGTCACGCCGCTTTCGGGAAACCCAAATATTTTTGTCGATACTTTGACCGAGTGGACTGTAACAGCTGGAGGAGAACAGATGTTACATAACGAAGTGACACACACACACACACACACACACACACACACACACACACACACACACGCACACACACACACACACACCACGTAGAAGACTAATCAATTCTAGTTAGTGAAGGGTGTGTGTGGATCTGATACACATAGCACAGGCAGATACACACACTGCACACACACACACACACATACACACACACTGCACGCACACACACACACGCACACACACACATGTAACACATAAAAGACTAATCAATTCTAGTTAGTGAAGGCTGTGTGTGGATTTGACACACACAGCACAGGCAGATACACACACTACACACACACACACACACACACACACTGCACACACACACACACTGGTATAGCCGAGTGTTTCAATAGGTATTTAATACACACACACACACATGCTTACATACACACACACACACACATCCATAAATAACAGTAATATTGTCTGTCTATTTAAATTGCTTATTGATAGTTCACATCTTACAGGCAGGCACACTTCCAGACACACACACACACACACACACACACACACGTACATAAATAATATTTATACTCTCTCTCTCTCTCTCTCTCTCTCTCCCTCATAAATAACAGTTGTATTGCCTAATTCAGCCGGGTGTGTGTTGTGTTTCTGTGGTTCGGTACAGATGTGAGTGATGCAGAAACCGAACCTCTCTCTCTCTCTTTATGAAAAATATGAACGATATCCATCTGCTGTCAGTCAGTCAGACAGGCAGATGGATAATATTAAAACATCAATAAGCATCAATATCTGAAAAGTATCAGAAAATCCCAGCTCTCATATTTGAATTTTCCTTAATCAGGATAAGATCTTTTGTTATTATAACTGTGATGTCAGAGCTCGTCTATAAACACTAGATGGCGACGTTGAACAAAATCCATAAATTTTATTCCAATAATATACATTAATACTTCCATGGACGACAAAATTAAAGCTAGATTTAAACCGCTGCTCTCTTCTTCACTGGGAGGAACTGGTGATATTCACACAGAGTTTGATGAAGAATATTTACCGTGAAAAACAACGAAAACGAAGGAAAAACCAAAGAATAATTTTCTCTTTTCAGGTTGTTTCATTTGATTATCAGAGGAGGCTGAAAACTATTCAGTGTTTCACATGAAAAATGCAAAAATAAAAAATACACACAAAAATAAATCTGTGTAGTAGAAATATGTTTTTCCTCTCCCATAAATCATCTCACGACCCAACAAAATTATCACGCGACCTCCTGGGGGCTCCAGACCCCCAGGTTGAGAATCACTGCTTTAAGGCACCCAACAATATCAAAAGACGCTGAAAAACTCCAAAAAAAACAGTGTTTCCCAACCTTTTTCCTTCAGGGAGCTGTCTATTCTATCACTGAGTAAACAGACGAGCCCTGACGAAGTGACATATTTTATGGATATTTCATATTATATTCCATGCATAACGATAACAGCACAGAACAACTGATAACTGTACAGTTACTTTATTAAAGTTGTTACTTTAATGCATAATTAATGTTTGTGTAATAGAAAAATTAAGGACACTTCAGGGATAAAGTAAAGGGGTTTGGTTTCTATATGTAAGGGTTTTTTTCTTTCTGGATAATCTTGTGTGTTTTAATGATATTCTGCTCTTACGTAACGCCGTGTGACTTCATCCAAACATCCCGACCTGCTGAGCGCCGGCCGCCTGCAGGAGTCCATCTGCAGACGGACACATGGAGCAGGGAAGGCCTCCTGCTGTCCTGGATCAGGACTAACAGGGAAACACTCAGACCAGATGTCAGGACGTGTGGGAGCAGCGCCACCTGCTGGACAGAATGTCACCATTTTAATTCTCCTTTTTACCCCTCATCATATTTAACATACAAAGACTATCGACTGGGGTCCCCAAGAATAAACTACTGTAAGAAACAACCATCATAGCAAAATGTTAACTTATTTCTTCTCAAAACATTATTAGTTATGTAATTAATGTCATCTGAAAAAAAACAAAACAGATTATTGTTATTTTAGGAAAGTTACAGTTAATTAAATGATGTATTGTATTTGTGACTTTGAACATCATCTTACCTTAGGAAGAGCAGTATTTAGGGTCACAGAGCACATGAGGAAATCTGTGTCTGCTGCATCTGTGTCTGTCTCCTTCAAAATGACTGACAGAGAGCCCCCCCCCCCCCCCATAGTGTGTGACTTTAAATTAGGACCCATGGCAAACATGAACTCAATAAATAGTTCCATCTATTAAAACTGCATAGGCGGAATCGGGTGCTTTTGACCGGGGTCCCCCAGGACCCCGATACATTGGTATTTTTAAAAAGCACTAATTAAAACAGCAACAGAAAGCAATGATATGAAGTCATTAGCAACAAATTGATTGACAAAGTCATGAAAAATTGGAATGATAGAATAAAAGCACCTGTGAGATATGACAAAAAGTATAGCTCTGGGGTCTGCGGGTACCCCAGAGGGAGGATGAGGGTTAAGTGTGTTTATGCTGTTTTTGCCATTTATTGTTCTATCTTCTTGTTTTATATATTATTTTACTTGCTCTCTTTCAGTAGTTATTGTTGTCTTTGGACTTTCTTTTATTTTGACTGTAAAGCACTTTGTATGTTATATAAAGCTTATTAGATTATTATTATTATTATTTTATCTGTTTTGATACCCATTTTATTCCTGCTGTGTTTTCCTGTCTTTGTGTTACACCTGTGTAAAGGCAGAAAATATTCTCATGCTGCTGTAAATGAAGGCGTGGGCTCCCTGCTGAACCTCCTGTAGACCACCAGGGGGCAGAAGAGTCTGCTTCTGAAGTCAGTTTGCTTCATGTCCAGTGAAGCTGTGACTGACTTGCTGCCTTTCTAAATAACGAGTTAATCAGTCTTGTTGTTGGTTTATTCCTGCAGATCACTGATGTCAGCTCTCACCCCCTTATGCTTTGTGCAGTCAGAAAGGGTTTTCCTGTCCCATACCACATCAGACCGTATAATGTCTGCAGGGCTGATAGGGTTTTTGATCAATGACTCATCAATTACTTGGCCAGCTGCTGAGATTTCTGGCTTTCAGGACTCACTTGCCCTATTTTGCTTCATAATGCTTTCATGGTGGAGGAACCTGATCTGAACTGTGTTCCTGTCAGAAACATGGAGGCTGAGCTTAAGTTCAGACTCAGCTCGACTCACAGCAAGTCACTGAGCTGAGAGGTTTTACAGCAAGAACCAAAGCAGCTTCTCTGTCTCCTTGCTGCCATGGATTGCTAACATGCTAATGTTGACTAGAAGAGCTAGAGAGAGAAGTCCAGTCTGTGATGAAGCTACGTTAGCCTCGTCGCTAACGTTAGCTTCCAGTTGAGTTCTGACAGTTTGCTAACAGACTCATCTGCTCTGTTCTCACAGTGAGACAGACTTTACAGCCTCAATGTCCAGACTGTGTTGTCGCCATGGCAACTAACACTTAAAATTCTATAATCACCATTTTATGCTGTACTACCTAAATTAGCACTGCAAACAGTGGATGGACCGTATAGTTCTGCGGTTCTAACTCTAAATAACTCTAAATGCGAGCTTGTGACCAGAAGGTCATCGGTTCAATCCCCCGGACCGGCAGGATAAATCTGGGTGGGGAAAGTGAAAAGCAGCTTGCCCCTCCCTCTTTACCACTGAGCTGCCCTTGAGCAAGGGCTCTTAACCCCAACCGCTCCAGTGGAGCTGCTCAGTGGCAGCAGATCAGACTGTGGTTGTACTGGTCAGCTTCCAGGTGTGAATGTGTGTGAATGTGATCAGGGCGTTCCTGAAAAAGAGAGCATTGCTCTCAGTGAAACTCCCCCTGAATAAATGAAGGTGAAAAAAAAACAAACTCTGGTATTCTCCTTTAATCCACCGCTGATCCTCTGAATCGAACCTGATGAACAAACCTGTTAGCAGATAAAACGGCTGAATTCACCCATTTTTATTTTCAAACTGAGTTTAATAAATAATGCACATGATCTCTGAACATCAAGTACACATAGAAAGGGTCAAAACAGCTCGACTTCTCTGGTCTGTAGAAAGAACAATGCAGGCACTTTACCCAGCTTATGTTAAAGAGGGACACAACGGGGGGAGGGGGGGAGGTGTGCATGCAGTCATGCATGCATGTGTGTGTGTTTATAAAAGTCAGTAAACAACTTATATATTACATTTAGATTTTTTTTTCCTCAAAAGCATCTTGTCACTGTGAGTAAAATCATCACTGAATTAAAACTACGAGCACAACAGAACAGAGAAACACCCAGAAACATCCAGCAGCCAAATGTCTAGCCGGCCGGTAAAACAGTGAAAATGGCTGGTGGTGAATTTTGTGATTTACCAGCCGCTGTGGTCAGCTAACGGGTCCCAAGCCCCGGGTTGAGAAACTCTTCTTCCAAAAAACTCAAACTAAAAAAAAACAAAACCCTGTACAGAAATATTGAGCTACAGCATTTTCTCTGAGTTTGGTTTCATCTTCCAACAGGTTAAAACAGTCGGCATAAAAAACGAATACATCAACATCTGAATGTGAAGCGACAGTAACATGATGAGCAGGAGGCAGAAACACTTCAGTCTACAGCAGTGAGTCTGTTCTGTTGATGCTGTAAATATTTTTGACTACACACTCGGTCCAGATTCACTAAAGGTTTGGGAGCGAACTACATCACCAAAACCAGCCAATCAGAGAGCGATGCCCTTCATTATCAGCAAGCAAATAAAGACTTTTTGTGTCGTTAACTGTCATGCCTATCGCAGTTGTCATGTGAAAACTATGTCTCCGTTTTTTACTATGTCTAAACTTATTTATAGATACATTCAAATTGTGTATTTTACATTGCTGTAATTATTTTCTGTAATATGCTGCCTGGAGAATGCCACTTTTCAAGCCCCTGGAAGGTTTTTAGTCAATTCTCCTTCACATTCACTTGCAAATTATATATTGTATCCTTTTCTTTTAATTTTTTTTATATGTGTGAATAAAGAAACTAAACAAAACAAAAACCTTGTAATTCCAATTTTAGTAATTTTCATTCATCGTCTACCATCCTCCTGAGCTTATAAATCCCTTTCAAACTCCACTGGATCAACTCCAAACGCTCAAGCTGCTTTTCTTCCTGAAGAGTTACAAGATACAAGCTTTTCACCTGACAGAGCCGATATGTAAATTATATGTAAATGTCATCACTTTGCCCATATGGTAGTTATTTGTAGGCAAAGCCATGCAAATGGAGACCTAACCTCCAATTCACTAACAATGAGCAACAGCAACTAGCCAAATTATTGTAGTTTGTCCATTTAAACACGATGTCGCCCCGATTTAAATCTGCAATGAGCGACATCAGACCTTCTAACCAATCCTGAACCTGCTGTGTGCTGTGTGGAGATTTCATTGAGACAAAATGATATAAACCAACATCCAGTTGTGTTGCTGTTTTCTCCTCTTTTCTAAAGTTTGTTGTCAAATTCCACTCCTGAAGAAGCTCCTCCCACTCCATTCAGCAGCTTTTCAGTTTAAAAAAAAAAACTAGCTTGGCTCCTCCCTCGCTGTTTAAAAACGGCGCTCTCCCCCTCCCATTCGATGAAGCGAGCAAGTAAAATTATTAAACTTGGTAAACTTGTTAAACTAGTAAAGTTGTTATACTAGTAAACTGTTAAACCGGTTTACTTGTTAAACTAGTAAACTTGTTAAACTAGTAAACTGTTAAAATTGTAAACTGTTAAACCGGTTAACTTGTTAAACCAGTAAACTGTTAAACTAGTAAACTGTTAAACTAGTAAACTTGTTAAACTAGTAAACTGTTAAACTAGTGAACTGTTAAACCGGTTAACTTGTTAAACTAGTGAACTGTTAAACCGGTTAACTTGTTAAACTAGTAAACTTGTTAAACTAGTAAACTTGCTACCTGCCTGTTCACTTGTCATTGTGGGACATGTGACCTTCAGCAGGAGAAAGATCTGTCAAAGTGAGACTGGTAACCGGTGAGACTTTGCTGTGCTTTATTTACAAATGTGTTGCGGTTTCTGTCGCCCTCTAGTGGTCAAAGAAGCTTTAAAATGGCTAATCTAGAGAGGAATATTGTATTTTCCTCCTTTTCCTCATTGTCCACATGGGGGCACTGTTGTTTCTCTGTTGTCTCCCATAGGAATGAATGGAGTCAGCCAAATGTAACGGACTAGTCGGTTGTGAACGAGGCATCAGTCTCTCAGCTGAAGCTATTTGCGCTTACAATTTTTTTGTGTTGAAGAGGCTATTAGCTTGTGCAACTCTCTTTTCCAGGGCTTGTTTGTGCCACAGCTTGATTCGCATAAATTTCTTGGTGAATAAGAAGAAATCTCTGCGCTCTTAGCTCAAACAACTGAGACGCGAAAAAAATACAAATTTGCGGTTTTGTTTTAGTGAATCTGGAGCTCGGTGCTGTGAGCGCTCACCGGTGTCGGGAGCAGAAGACGATGAGAAACAGGTTTAGAGAGTTTACAATATCAAGAGGGATTGTCATAGAAGAGAAACTGAGGATCTGGATTAGTCAGTCTCTCAGCAGAGTGCCGGTCAGACTCCACCATCTGACTCTTCCAGTGTTTCGGCTGCTGCAGGAAAAAAAACACCACATTACTGCAATTTTATATTTTCCATTTCTTACTTGAATGGAAAGTTTTCATGGAGTGATCGGTGAGTTTCGTGACCCTCAGGCCGTCGAAACTCGCTAAAACACCAATGTATGTTTTCAAAAAATTATTTCACGCAGGTATTCTTATGAAACAATGTGATTTTTTTTGTCCGACAGCAGTGATATTTTTTTTTAACAATACCAGGGAATAAACAGACTCCCAAAAATATGGAGAAAAGAAAGACAAAAAACATAACAAAAGCAAACAGCAGAATATTCCATGGACTTGTAACACACCAAAAGTTAGGAGTAAGGAGAAAGTCCTATCACACACACACACACACACACACACACACACACACACATACACACACACACACACACACTAAAATGGTCCCAGTAAATCTTGTAGAAGGATCATTTGGCCAGGAGGAGGTGTGTGTCTGTAAGTGTGTCTGTGTGTGTGTGTGTGTGTGTTGGTGTGTTGCTCATCATCATCATCATCATCATCATCATCGTCGTCACACCAGGCTGATCTGCAGGTCAGATTCCTCGGCGGTGGGAGTGCTCAGCTCCTCCTCGCCGCCACCGAACCCCAGGCGGGCGACCTCGCTGCGGCGTTTCCATGGCGACCCGTCCTCGCGCTCCCCCGTCACTTCGAAGACCGCACCGTCTCCTGGAGCGACAGGCGGGAGCGCGCCGGGGGGAGGGGCATCATCACCATCCCCGCGCCCGATTGGACGCCGCTCAGTCTCCAGGGGAGCAGACCCAGGAAGTCGTCCCGGTCCAGGGTGAGGCTGAGCGCCCGCTGGGGCGGGGCAGGAGGATTGTGGGTAGTGTAGTTCCTGGTCGAGGGGGTAGTAGAAGGTGGAGGAGGATGTGGGGGAGGAAGAGGAGTTGTCACTGTACTCCTGGAGAGATGAAGGGATGGAAAAAAGAGGAAAAAAGAGATGGGTGTAAATGAGGGATGGATGGAGGAGATGGAGTGATGACTCAATGGATGGATGAAGGATGGATGAGTGAGATGGAGGGTGATGATGAATGAAGAAGGGGAAGTAAAGGGGAGAGGAGTGATGAAGAGGTGAAAGGGGAAACAGTCCATCAGATTGCATCAGGAAATGTGCCGTTCTTCTTCTCTTGGTGTGGGAGAGAGCGTTTCCTCAAGCTGCATGTCAGAATCTGGAGGTTTAATGTTTCCTTGCTCACCAGTAAACAAACAAACCTCACACAACACAACTTGTGACTTTTCTTAAAGGACTACACTGACTTCTTGGGAGTTTGGCCTGTTGGTCTCCTTACCCAGTATGAGACGAGAGGATTCTCTGTGTCTCTGGTAGATCGCTCTGTCCGGTAGGCACATGCTAACGCTTTAGCATACATAGTGTTAAGTAATGGTAGGCGACTAGCATCATCCAAAGTATGAAGATAAACCTAAGTAATCCAAAGTTAGTATTGATTTTTATTCTCTGGCCTGTAGATTCATAACTTCTGAAAACTAAATCTCAATCTTCATCAGTCCATTATGAATCAACAGTGCAGAAAACTAGCTAAAAAATTTGCTGTCTAGCTAACTTCCACTACAAGTTATGCTCAAAGTCTCACAGGAAGAGAGATCTTCTGCCATTTAAACTTCTTTTGTCCACTAAACAAGCCTGGCAGTTAAAATGAACTAACCATCCACGAGTTCTCATTTTCTCACTTTTAGGATAATGCTAGTCGTCTACGATTACTTAACACACGTATGCTAAAGCATTAGCATGTGCATCAGAGACACAGAGATGATTTTTGTACCAATCCTCTCGTCATATTGGGTAAGGTGAAAAATGGGCCAAACTCCCAAAAGTCAGTGTTGTCTTTAATCATCAGGATCCACTCCTGATTTCAACATACATCCAATGGACCAAACGTTCAGTAAAATATCAACTTTTAAAACTGATTCGCACAGTCTGCTGCTGACCCCAAATAATTAGCGAAACAGTTTTAGAAGTTATGCCGGTGAGCGAGGAAACATTTAACTAATACATTTTGACATGCAATTCGACAAGACGTTCTCTCCAATACCAAAAGAGAGAAAAGCATATATATCAAGTTTTAGGGACTAAAGTTTATTTCACAGTTCCTCTGTACTAGCAGGGACAGGGAGAGGAAGAAGGCAGCCAGAGCCAGTTCAGAACAGCAGCAGGACACAGGAGTCTTGTGTTCACCAGGAACCTCTCTTCATTTTACGCTGCTGCGTTTTCCCCACAGCATTTCAATGCTGCGCTTCAAATGAGTTTCCACTACAGAGGCTTTTCAGTTGTTTCACAAATCTCCCAGAAACCACGTCTCATCATGGAGGTCCACTGGAACCCTAATAATGTCTAAATGTATAACTGGGTGTAAGTAAAAGTGAATAGTGTGATAAGGTGGATTTGTTTCCAAATGTAGGTTACTGTGACACAGTAAACTGTCTTGTCTTTAGCCCTAGTCTCTACTCCAAAACATGAAGAGTTGGAGCTTGAGAAGAGTCAGCTCAGTTAACCTGAACAAACTGTTAGCTAGCTAACTAGCCGGCAAACACACTGATGTTAATGTGAACACGCTAACGCTAGCTGCTATAGATACGTTAGCTAGTGTGCTAATCAGATGTGTTAACAACAAGACAGTGATGGTTAGCTGACCAGATACTATGGTTAGCTAGCTAACAAGCTGACATTATCTAAACACTAAATCAATCAGATGGATCAGTCAAATTAACCAAATTCCATTCAGTTCTGTTGAGAGGACCTCCAACATGGCTGCCAGAGAGAGTGTTACATCACCTGAAAGCTCTCTATTGGATTAGTGTTAAGAGCGATGACCAGCGTTTCTGCCAAACATCTGTTCAGCGCTGCTGGCTAAAGAGAGGAGCCTGGTGGTCACAGGGACCAAACATGCTTGCCTAGGTCCCAGTGTAGCATTACATTTAGAATAGCCTGAAATATGCTTCAGTTATGGAAATACTCTGGAAATATTTCACACATTAGCCAGCAGTCACAATGGAGAGGGTCCTTGGATAATAACGTTAGCTTGCTAACTAAGCTAGCAAAGTGAACAGAGACTTTTTTGTTTTCCATTATTCCAGTTTGTGTAGCTCTTGCTAATGTTATCAGCTGAGGAGGCTCTTCATTGTGATGGCTGGGAAAGAAGGAAGTTGTGTAACACCTGTTAGGCTATCTATTGTTGTAGTAATGGTGTTGGCAGAAAGAGGTTTTTGTTGTAAAGTATTGCACAATAGGCCTATCAACTATAAAGACCAGGATTCACAGGCAACTTTTTGTAGCAACATAGCTGGATAAAGCTGCTTTTTGGCAACAATGGAACGGCCCTTCAAGTCAGAAATTCATATAAATTTGAAATATAAAATTGCACATCCATGTTTTTTTCCAAGCTGGACCACTGGAACAAACAGAGATCACAATTATGACTTCTGACTGAATGGAACGCAGCGTACGAAAAAGTGTAAAGAAAATAATACTTTGTACTAATACTGCATCACAGCCGCAGTCATCATGCTGCTCGTCCAGTAAAAAGTTGCCTGTGCACGGTGGCTGTAACAGAAGGGTTCATGCAGTTATGAGCGACACGTACTAACGAAGAGTGATGCTGCCGTTGCCAAGGAGTGAGAGACGAGCGGCAGCGGTTGCTAAGGAAGCGGAGAGGCAGCGGGGCATGTGATTGGGCGATGAGCAGCGGTGGGAGGGGCAGGAAGGAGGCAGCAGGGCTCATTTTGGGGGAAAGTTAGTACTGTACGTCACTGTCACACCTCACTCTCTGGAAAGCAGACACACACACACACACACACACACACACACACACACACACAGAGGAAAAACAGAAAGACAAGATGCCAGAGGGTTAGCGAAAAAGAAAGAAAAAGCTCACAATGAACTTAGTTGAGTAAAGTCCAGAGTCTGGTTTAGCAGAAGCTGTAACTGTTAGAATTATTATGAGATGAATGAGGGACGAACTTAGAAAACAGCTTGTTCAGTTATTTCATCTCGTCTCCAGACTCATCAAGATTATTTTAGGATTTTTTTGTGTGAAATCATCTCACTGCACTGGCAGATAATTTCACCGGTTTCAACAAATGTGACTTTTTTCCAGGAGAATGTAACTTTTTTCAGGACATTTTCTTGGTGAAAGTGAAATTATCTTGGAGAAAGTTTCTTGTTTCCACATTTTCTTCATTGTTTTATGATGATTTCTTGAAAGAAGAAGTCATATTGGCATGAATCAAGTGAACTTTACTGAAACCAGCAGATTATCTGCCAGTGCAGTGAGAGAATTTGACTGAAAATATCATGAAAGAAGCTGATAGGTCTGGAGACAAGAGAACATCACTGGACAGCTCGTCATGTTTTTCAGGAAAGAGAAAAGCGAAGGCAGATGGAAGAAGTTGAGAGATGATCGGTCATGTTGTGATAATGAGTCGTCATAAAGGAAGACAGAGTTCAGATCATTTTGATAGATTAAAACTGTGTGTGTGTGTGTGTGTGTGTTTGTGTGTGTGTGTGTGTGTGTAATTGAGTGAGTCATAATACAGTAAAACTTCCAATAATGGTCTCAACAAAAGAGACTCTTTTAATTCATTACTGTATATCTTCTGTATGAATAACATGTACATGCATTATTCATTTAAATTTGTCAAATAAATTCAATCAATCAATCAATCAATCAGACCTTTATTAGAGACAGGCTGTTTCTTTTGGCAGCATTGATCGCCTATTTATAGCCTAAAAATATTACTGGTGTGACTGATGTGTAAATGACACCTTACTCCTAGAAACCAAACCCCTACATTTTATCCCTGAAATTTTCTTTAATTTCTCCATTACGTAAACATTAATCATCCATTAATAATAACATAGCTTTAATAAAGTATGGTTAGTATCATGGGTTTATAAGGGCTAGACATTAAGAGATTTTTCATGCGTTTTGTGCAGGTTTACAGATTATTAAGTGGAAATTAATTGGTAACACTTTACAGTAAGGGTCACTAAGTTAAGGGTTAGTTAATGCTT
>NW_027283650.1:17500-34830 GCF_046629955.1 Centroberyx affinis | reverse complement strand
AATATGTTATTTGAAAGAACTGCTACAAACTTCCAGTTTATCTTGATAAAGAGCTTTTTTTCTCATCTCCCAGGCTTTCTCCAGGTAACTAGCTAATCTAAATGTTTCATAAGCGAACAGCCAACTCAATCTTTGTGCATCATCCATATTTCCAAAATCAATATCTGTTTTTATCTTACTAAACAAAGTATTGTGCAGTATCCAGTAAAAAGGGCAATAGAAAACAAAGTGAACATTTTCTATATCAGTCAAACAGCACATTGAACAAATCCGCTTTTCTTCTTCCAGACTGACATACCGTCCACACCCTTGTAAGTCTATTCAATTCAATTCTATTCTATTCTATTCTTGTTGTCTTGAGTCGCTTTAGACAAAAGCTTCTGCTAAATGACATAATGTAATGTAATATTACTTTTGCTGCTTCAACAACCTCATTTCTCAACAGAGATCAATAAAGTTTCATCTTGTGAATGGTTTCATTCCAAAACACTAAATATCCATGTTGGAACAAAAATGGCTTCTATCCTTCTAGCCTTGATTCTGTCCACTGATCCTTAAAATACTTCATAAGCAAAGATTACTTCTGATTTTAATATTAACCCATAATTTCACTTTCATGTCAGCGATCATTTTATAAAAGCCGAAATGATTTTTTTTCAAACAGTGGATATCTCATTTTGGAAATAATCTCTTTATTTCCAATCACCGCCTGGTGTCTGAAGTAAATTGAAAATCATTTGACCTTTGACCCCTGTTAACTCACCCATTAACCTGACCTGGAGGACAGCTCTTACAACCTTGTGCTGTGTGTGTGGGTGTGTGTGTGTGTGGGAGAGCGAGAGAGAGTTGTGTGTGTCTCAGTGTGTTCCTATGTGTTTCAGTGTGTGTTTCAGTGTGTTTCTATGTGTTTCAGTGTGTGTTTCAATGTGTTCCTATGTGTTTCAGTGTGTTCCTATGTGTTTCAGTGTGTTCCTATGTGTTTCAGTGTGTTTCAGTGTGTTTCTATGTGTTTCAGTGTGTGTTTCAGTGTGTTTCTATGTGTTTCAGTGTGTGTTTCAATGTGTTCCTATGTGTTTCAGTGTGTTCCTATGTGTTTCAGTGTGTTCCTATGTGTTTCAGTGTGTTTCAGTGTGTTTCTATGTGTTTCAGTGTGTTTCAGTGTGTTCCTATGTGTTTCAGTGTGTTTCTATGTGTTTCAGTGTGTGTTTCAGTGTGTGTTTCAGTGTGTTTCAGTGTGTTTCTATGTGTTTCAGTGTGTTTCAGTGTGTTTCTATGTGTTTCAGTGTGTGTTTCAGTGTTTCAGTGTGTGTTTCAGTGTGTTTCTGTGTTTCAGTGTGTTTCTATGTGTTTCAGTGTGTGTTTCAGTGTGTGTTTCAGTGTGTGTTTCAGTGTGTTTCTATGTGTTTCAGTGTGTTTCAGTATGTTCCTATGTGTTTCAGTGTGTTTCAGTATGTTCCTATGTGTTTCAGTGTGTGTTTCAGTGTGTTTCTATGTGTTTCAGTGTGTGTTTCAGTGTGTTTCTATGTGTTTCAGTGTGTGTTTCAGTGTTTCAGTGTGGGTTTCAGTGTGTTTCTGTGTTTCAGTGTGTTTCTATGTGTTTCAGTGTGTGTTTCAGTGTGTGTTTCAGTGTGTTTCAGTGTGTGTTTCAGTGTGTTTCTATGTGTTTCAGTGTGTGTTTCAGTGTGTGTTTCAGTGTGTTTCAGTGTGTGTTTCAGTGTGTTTCTATGTGTTTCAGTGTGTTTCAGTATGTTCCTATGTGTTTCAGTGTGTGTTTCAGTGTGTTTCTATGTGTTTCTATGTGTTTCAGTGTGTGTTTCAGTGTGTTTCAGTGTGTTTCAGTGGGTTTCAGTATGTTCCTGTGTTTCAGTGTGTGTTTCAGTGTGTTTCTATGTGTGTCAGTGTGTGTTTCAGTGTGTTTCTATGTGTTTCAGTGTGTGTTTCAGTGTGTGTTTCAGTGTGTTTCAGTGTGTGTTTCAGTGTGTTTCTATGTGTTTCAGTGTGTTTCAGTATGTTCCTATGTGTTTCAGTGTGTGTTTCAGTGTGTTTCTATGTGTTTCTATGTGTTTCAGTGTGTGTTTCAGTGTGTTTCAGTGTGTTTCTATGTGTTTCTATGTGTTTCAGTGTGTGTTTCAGTGTGTTTCAGTGTGTTTCAGTGTGTTTCAGTGGGTTTCAGTATGTTCCTGTGTTTCAGTGTGTGTTTCAGTGTGTTTCTATGTGTGTCAGTGTGTGTTTCAGTGGGTTTCTATGTGTTTCAGTGTGTTCCTATGTGTTTCAGTGTGTGTTTCAGTGTGTTTCTATGTGTCTCAGTGTGTTTCGTGTGTTTCTATGTGTCTCAGTGTGTTTCGTGTGTTCCTATGTGTCTCAGTGTGTGTTTCAGTGTGTTTCTATGTGGTTCAGTGTGTTCAAATGTGTTTCAGTGTGTGTTTCAGTGTGTTTCAGTGTGTGTTTCAGTCTGTTTCTATGTGTTTCAGTGTGTTTCAGTGTGTGTTTCAGTCTGTTTCTATGTGTTTCAGTGTGTTTCAGTGTGTGTTTCAGTCTGTTTCTATGTGTTTCAGTGTGTCTCAGTGTGTGTTTCGTGTGTTTCTATGTGTCTCAGTGTGTTTCGTGTGTTTCTATGTGTCTCAGTGTGTTTCGTGTGTTCCTATGTGTCTCAGTGTGTGTTTCAGTGTGTTTCTATGTGGTTCAGTGTGTTCAAATGTGTTTCAGTGTGTGTTTCAGTGTGTTTCAGTGTGTGTTTCAGTGTGTTTCAGTGTGTGTTTCAGTCTGTTTCTATGTGTTTCAGTGTGTTTCAGTGTGTGTTTCAGTGTGTTTGAATGTGGTTGTACGTCCTATCATTGATCAGGGAGAAGACAGATTGAATAATTGACCTGTAACATGTAATCAATATTGCTCCAGCTGTCAGAGGAATTAGTGTAAAATGGGTCTGAGGTCGATTCACTTAACATTCATTCAATTCCACATGAAGATGGGAAACAGCTCTGTATTGATTAGAGATGAACGCTCATCAGATACGTGTAAAAACGTCTTTCTTCACGACTTCAGGAACATTACACAAGATATTCTAAATCGTGAGACTTCAAAGAATGACATACCAGGTTCTCCTCCGCTTTTTGATAGGAGAGAGAAAGAGAGAGACAAAGAGAGAGAGAGAGAGAGAGAGAGAGAGGAAAAAGAGAGAGAGTGTCAGAGTGCGATCACAACTACAGGACAGTGTAAAAGTTGTATGTTTTATTTCTGCTTGTGTACATTGTTGTATGCTTGTCTGAATTTACATATATACATTTACACACGTGCGCACACGCGCGCGCACACACATACACACACACATACACACACACATACACACACACATACACACACACATATGACTCTGTTTTCTACTCTGAATAGACAGAGGCAGTTATTACAGACAAGCATTAATATGTCACATGCCTCAGTTGTTAAACACAGACATAGAGGGGATGGGGAGAGGGAGAGAGAGAGAGAGAGAGAGAGAGAGAGGCAGGGCATGACTGTGATAAATTACTTCTGCTAAATCATTTGAATTATGTCAGCTGTAAATTAAGTTGTTCGACACCAAATTAAACTCAGAGGCCACATTTCACTGCTATCTGTCTATCCATCTATTCCCATAGAGACAGATCAGAGAGAGATATGGAGTTTTGGAAGCCCAAGTGTTGAGACAGTGAGCTAAAGTTGGTCTTTCTAAAGCCTAAGCATTGGGAAAATTAGTTAAAAATTGTGTTTTTAAAGCCTGAGCGTTGGGAAAGTGAGTTAAAGTTGGTGTTTTTTTTAAGTCTAAGCGTTGGGAAAGTGAGTTAAAGTTGTGTATTTAAGTCTAAGTATTGAGACATTGAGTTAAAATTGGTGTTTTTTAAGTCTAAGTATTGGGAAAAATAGTTAAAGTTAGTGTTCTTAAAGCCTTAAGCGTTGGGAAAGTGAGTTCATCTGCCACATATTCATCATTCGGTGTGAAATCCAAAAACCACCACCTTTAGTACACTGTCTTGTTTATTATATGTTTCACTGTATGTGCTCGGATTAAGAGGTAAGATCTTCTTGGCTACCAACCCTCCTGTTGCCAAAACAGACACACAAGTCACGAATCACATAATCCTACAACTAACAGCTGTAGTCTTCCCATTTCAAACATTATCTACATCAACAGAAATGTGAAACTGCAGAGTCAAATAGTAAAAAAAAGTGAAGATGAAGAGTTTGGCCTAAAGCAAGGAACCAATACTACCATGGTTAGCGGTTTCATTACCACTGGGGTTACACTTACTGAATTAACACACTGATGATTTTATTTTTCGTAACGGCTTCTGTATTTTCACTGTTTTCACTTGTTCAGCATGCAAGCCCAAGCCAAATATTTGTCTTGAGGTAGAGAGTCTATTTTAAATCATGGAAGGGGAAAACGCCTCGGTCTGAGATCACATTACAGTCCGCCTGCTGAACAGTAGAGAAGAAGAAGAAGAAGACACAAACTCATTACCAACACACACAGTTTCACCCAGAATTTCACATCAGCACCTTCAGTCACATCCGCTGTATTCTGCAACTAATTGAATCTAACAGGCTCTAAACTTCAAGACGTTCGGCACGATTGTCCCCAAAATGCCTGCGACAGACCGAGCCGCATTAACTTTCAGACACATATATAGTGTTGATTCTGCAATTTCGCCTGCGTTTAACAAACACAGAGTCAAACCTGTTTCCAGATAATGCTATTTAAACAAACCATTTTTTTTCCATGCAGCACAGGAGGCTCCAGCTTTAAAGTCCATGCTGAATTGAACGATTACTCAAACTAACCAGTCATTAAGTGAAATGAAGAGAATGAAAAACTCCTTAGATTATTATTATTATTATTATTAAAAGCAGCAAACACAAAGAAAGCCTTAAAGATGATGAGTTGGCATTGTCAGTGTTGTTTAATTCATGAGTGTTGGTTTGTATTTAGTCTGCTGTATACTTGACTTTCTGATTTGGCGTTTACTAGACTCACCAGACTGATGATTTAACTGTGAACTAGTGTGTTCATGTGTTATGTTTGGTCCATGGTTGTCTAAGGCGAGTACTATATTCTGTACCGGCCTTTCAGTCTGAATAATAAATGGTTTTGTCTTGTAAATCATATGCCGCTCACACATTTTCTCGTTCTACCAATCTTTCCTTTCTTTCTCCACCGTATACTTTCTGATAAACGAACGATGAGAACTAATCTTTTAAAAAGTTAAATGATCTAAGTGGTCACGATCTATGAAGCTGACCTGTAATGACAAAAATGTACATCAGATTTGCATTTTGAGTAACCTAACTGATTATAACAGATATTAGACAGCAGTGTGTCTAATTAAGAACCTGATCTGTGTTGTCCACATGTAAATCACATTACTTTCTTGTGGCTGTTTTGTTTCGGACATTGTAAGCGTATTCTGACGGCTTTTTTGGTGTGAAATGGAGATGTTTGGGACAACAAAACACATTTCTCCGAGATCTGATATTTAAATATTATATTATCTCATGTGTTGTCACAGCAAGGGCTTGAATCCTGCCCGTTTTATGCTGCCACACTTCTCTTTTTTTCTGTTTGTCTTCACTCTGCTATCTGAGAACCAGTTCAGGGAATACATTAGGGATTTTTTTTGTCAAATGAGCTTCAAAATCTGTTTTGAAAAAGGAGGATCCAGTTTGTAAAAGTGTTATTATTTTGTCAACCAAGGACTAAAGCTTGAAAGCTAAAGCTACATTTCTGCCCTTTATAAAGTGTGAAAATCTGCTTTTTTATTTTTTGCTAATAATCATTTTGTAAGACTTTAACACTTTTCTAAATAGTGGCTATCTTGATGTGAACACTTTGGAGGTGAAGCAAAGTCTTCATGAGCAAAATAAACAGTGGACACACAGAGGTGAAGCTGGCACCACTTTCTCCTCACAACAAGTTGATCAAAGAGGCGATTTGCCCCCCCCCCCCCCCCCCCAAAAAAAAAAAAAACTCTCACTGAATTTCTTCAAAAAGAGTTTTAAGAGGAAAACAAGAAGCGTGAGCCGCCTACTTTCTTTCAGAGCAACAAAGCCGGTATCATGAGACTTGAAAGAGCATGAAAGAAGATTCCCGATCAGCCCCCATCCCAGAGCCAGAGCCAGATAACAAGCAGCATGATGCAGCCGGGTGTAAGAGACACGCAACAACACGCAAACACACGCAAACACTCATCGGCTCCTGCAGACTACAGCCGATCACATTCCACAGCCGCATGCATGGATTACATTTCCACTGTTAAAACTCCCTCTATCCTCTCTCTCTCTCTGTCTGTCCTTTTCCTCCTTTCATTTTCTCTCTTTTTTTTCTCCCCTTGCATGTCTTTCTGTCTGTTTAGCTGTCTCTTCTGCCTCTCTCTCTGTCTCAGTCTCTCTTCACCCTCCAGCTTGTCACATGCCTAAAAAAAAAAAAAAAAAAAAAAAAGTCTACAAATAGCTCCAAAATGTAGCAGTCAAACTCACCCTACATACAGTTAGATACAGCGACCCACTTGTTATTAATTGTTCTCTAATGGATGAGAACGGATGGAAATGTTCAGGCGGTCGTTTTGACCCCTTACCTCTTATCGACTCCTCTGCTGGTTCAACAGTGTTAAGATCCTGAGAGAGATTCAACCCGTCCAGAGCAGCTGACTGGCAGCACTACATCTACACTGACTGGATGACTGGCTGAATGACTGGCTGGATGACTGGCTGACTGAGAGACTGGATGACTGAATGACTGAATGACTGGCAGACTGAGAGACTGGATGACTGACTACCATTCAGCTGGAGACAGCAGAGCAGAAGGTCACTCCCCTCACCGACTGACCAGCTGACTCACTGCTTAGCTTGGAGGCTGGCTGGCTGAATGACCTGGTGGTTAGCTTGCTGACTGACTGACTGACCGGCTGGTTGACTGGCTGGCTGTCTGGCTGGCTTACTGATTGTCTTGGTGATTAGCTTTCTGACTCCCTGACTGACTGACTGTTTGAGTGACTGACTAACCGACTGACCATTCAACCGGTGATACACATCAGAGCACGGCAAGCCACTCCCCTCACTGACTGGCTGAATAAACTGACAGCTTTACTGACTGACTGACTGACTGACTGGCTTCCTATCTGACAAACTGACTGGCTGACTGACCAAAAAAAAAAAATCAACAGGAGTAGCTGACTGACTGTTACACTGACTGACTTACTGACTTACTGGCTGATTTTCTACCTACTAAAACTCAGATGCAGTGCCGTGGTTTCCCTCTCTGTCTTCTTTTCCCTCTTCCTTCTTTCCTTCTCTGCTATTTTCTGCTTCTCTCTCTCTCTGTGTAAGGAGAGGGTGGGGCTGAGCTACAGTAAGCTAGCTCTGGATACACACACACACACACACACACACACACACACACACACAGTCTGTTTCCTCCGCTGGCATGACCTGAGGCACTGCTCTGCACTTACTAACTGATAAGGCTGTGTGTGTGTGTGTGTGTGTGTGTGTGTGTGTGTGTGTGTGTGTGTGTGTGTGTGTGTGTGTGTGTGCGTGTGTGAACGTTTAGTAGTAGTAAAACAGGAAGTAGGTAACCAAGGCTACAGGACAACCCCAGGTAAATACTTGAATGGAGGAGGAAATGCATTCTGGGTTTTATCTTCCGTCGAATCCCTTTGTTCTCCGTCTCTCACAGAAATAACAAACCTGACTCCACAGTCTGACATCATACATACGTTCAGTAATGTTAATGTTATATATATTCTGAAACAAAGTATCCTTCATTTGACAAAACTGACAACTACTCCTTTAAAATGACTTGTGACATAATTAAGGCAATTAATGTTACTTATTAAGTCTCATTTGGTAACTTAAAGCTCCATATTCTCCACTCTCCAGAGTTTTATTTTATGTCCTGAGGTCCATTCAAAGCTGTGTGTGTGGTGTCATGAACCAAAAACACTCTCAATCCATTTCTCCACGTTCATTTTCCAGCATCTCTCTGAGCCTTACCAAGAACAGGCTGTTTCTGTCGCTGTGTCTTTAAGGCTCATTAATATTAACGACCCCTCTGTTCCGATCGGCTAACCGTTTCGAGAGTGAAACGTGAGAAGCCGCGGCCCGGCAGCTACAGGTAGGGAAAACTCTCCGGTAATAAACAATGACAACCGCTCAACCGCTTTGAAAAAAACACTTTGTTAGTCTATTATTTCTTACAAAAATGATAATGAGCGAACCTTTGTGACGCCACAAAGTTACGGAAGTCCAAACGGCTCGTTTAGAGGCTCGCTGCACTAATATGGATTGTGTGGATTTAGTTTTGATACTTTCACCATGTTTAGATAGACCATCCAACCCCTTTATCATCACAGAGGCAAGGGGAGTCCTGCTTTACACCATATGGGACCTTTCTATACCAGAAACATATTGAATAGGGTTTGACTGAAATGGGCTTTTAAAGGCCGATACCGATACTGATATTTCTGTATTGAAGCTCCTAATAGCTGACACTTGGAACCGATATTCAATAAACTTTTCTCCATTCAGTGTTTCCCTCCAGAGTTTTCTTCTCATCAGGATGGAAAAGACTCTGAAACAGCAGTTGGAGCATCATGGGACACTAAAACTCTCCACTGAAACACAGACTAATTAAACTATTTAAGGCAGAGACATAGGTAATAAAAGATATTAAAAAAAAAGTGAAAGTGCATTAAAATCACATTTAAAAAGACAGTGCAAAAATATATAAGAAAAAAAAAGATAAAAATATAAAAGATAAAAAAAAAAACAAGGAACAAGGAAACAAGGAAACAAGGAAAGATTCCTTTGCAAAGTTTCCAGTTAATTGCTGCAGCGCCCCCCTCAGGCCAGTCAGTGTCCCTCACCCTAACTTGATAACACAAGGAATATCCTCTGTATTGGTAAATGGCAAGCCAGGTTATTTCAAACAGTAGTTTAAATAGTTTAAATCACCCTGGTTTAATAGTACAAGGGACAGTTACATCAGATAATATGGTAAAATGTATTGCTTAATGCAATACGATGTGCGTTACTCCAATATTTAAAAGGAAATTAAAGACCTATCTTTTTAATCTGGCTTTTAATTTGGAGTAATGTTATAGCCTTAGTTTTTAAATTCTAATCATTGGTTTTTACTTTTATCCCTGGTGTTTATTTTATTGCATTTTTATTTTATTTTATTGACTCTTATTTATTGATTTTTTAACATTTTATTGTTTTATTGTTGTAATTTTGCTATGTGAAGCACTTTGGGCTGCATGCTTGTATGAAAGGTGCTATATAAATAAAGTTGAGTTGGGTTGAGTTGAATATAATCTTTGGTGCGCAGACCAATTATGTCAATAGGAGAATCACAGCTCTGCACTCATATGGATTAGTTTAACTCATATATAATTCATGCATTTGTTTCAAAACCTTTCACCAAGCAGACACAGATGAAGCCTGCGTGGTGAAACGTTTGTTGACAAATGAGTGAATTCAATATGAGTTAAACAGACATATATATATATATATATATATATATATATATGAGTGCAGAGCTGTGATTCTTCTGGTAGAATCTGTTGGTAAAATATAATATTGCAAAGCCAAGGGCTTCCATCAGAACGACCTGTCACATTCTGTCTGCTTTCATTCTGTCAAAGCAGAAATGCCTTAAAATAATCTAAGATGAATAAAAAAAAATGCCTTTCTCTCTCTCTCACACACACACTCAACCACACACACACACACACACACACACACACACACACACACACACACACACACACGCATCCCCAAAGGCCACAGAGCATCACGGCATGGCTGCTTGCACCTAACATTTTATCCCATTGGCTGTTACACCTCCATCACCATTCAGTGGCACTCTGTGTGTGTGTGTGTGTGAGAGAGAGAGAGAGAGAGAGGGGGAAGGAGAGTGTGAGAGAGCAAAGACGTGTCCTTCAACTGCTTCCTCGCTCTTAAAGGATAATTCCAGTTATTTTCCGACCTGGGTCTTGTTTCTCTACTTCTTGCCACCATGACGACTCTTCACCAGATTTCCTCCCTCACACTGTAGAGCTCCACACTGTCAGTCTGAGCTCATCTGACAGAGCAGAGGAAACTCAAACAGTCAAAACCCAACAGCATCCAAAACATCTTCATCAACACAGCAACACTCACACTGCAATGTAAGCTGCCTACGTCTGAATTTATGTTTATTCATGGCCTGAAACTTGAGTACATCGCAGTATTAGATGTTTCTTAGCCGGTAGAGATTTCAAGCACCCTGATGCTGCGTTCATGTCATATTGGATTTACCATAAATACAAACTGCCGACAGGGAAAAACTGTTCACATCAACCTCTTTTTTACAGGCTCCGATATTTCCCGCTTTGCATCACAAATGGAAAACACAGCAGAGATCCACCGATGTCGGCAGTTCATGGTAATAAAAATCAATATTATCAATTATATTCACACTAATACAAACAACCGCACTTGAAAAGCGAGCGATATCTGCTGCAGTTAGTTTATTCTAACACAGCAAAGCCACTGCACTACGGAGGCCTGCTAAGGACAAACTGGAGCGTATCTATGTTCCCAGGGTCCTATGTTCCCAGGGTCCTATGTTCCCAAGGTCCTATGTTCCCAAGGTCCTATGTTCCCAGGGACCTATGTTTCCAAGGTCATATGTTCCCAAGGTCCTATGTTCCCAGGGTCCTATGTTCCCAGGGTCCTATGTTCCCAGGGTCCTATGTTCCCAGAGTCCTATGTTCCCAGGGTCCTATATTGCCAAGGTCCTATGTTCCCAGGGTCCTATGTTCCCCAGGTCCTATGTTCCCCAGGTCCTATGTTCCCCAGGTCCTATGTTCCCAGGGTCCTATGTTCCCAGGGTCCTATGTTCCCCAGGTCCTATGTTCCCAGGGTCCTAAGTTCCCAGGGTCCTATGTTCCCCAGGTCCTATGTTCCCAGGGTCCTATGTTCCCTAGGTCCTATGTTCCCAGGGTCCTATGTTCCCAAGGTCCTATGTTCCCAGGGTCCTATGTTCCCAAGGTCCTATGTTCCCAGGGTCCTATGTTCCCCAGGTCCTATGTTCCCCAGTTCAATATTCTGTTAACACACATTAACCTTCCTATTGTGTTCGGGTCAAATTTGACCCGTTTCAAGTTAAAATATTTCATAAATATTATCCTTTTTTTTATTATTGGAACAAGGCTTCAAAACAGCTATATGAACACAACAAAACCAATGGTTATCATTTTATTTGATTTTGAAGGTCTCTAACCCTAACCCTGACTGGGGAGCATAGGACCCTTTGTCATGTTCCCATTATGTGCCATATAAATCTGGGGAACATAGGACCCTGGGAACATACTTGAAAATCTTACTTAAGTACAGTAATGAAGTATTTTTACTTTGTTACATCCCACCTCTGCCTGTTACCAGTCTCACTTTGTTGTTTTATTGTTGTAATTTAGCTATGTGAAGCACTTTGGGCTGCATGCTTGTATGAAAGGTGCAATATAAATAAAGTTGAGTTGAGTTGAGTTGAGTTGAATATAATCTTTGGTGCGCAGACCAATTATGTCAATAGGAGAATCACAGATCTGCACTCATATGGATTTGATGTTTCTCCTGCTGAAGGTCACATGTCCCACAATGACAAGTGAAGAGGCAGGGAGCAAGTTTACTAGTTTAACAAGTTTACTGGTTTAACAGGTTTACTAGTCTAACAAGTTTACACAAGTTTCCTAGTTTAACAAGTTTACTCGCTCGCTTCATCTATTCCGCCATTATACAAACAGTTTGGGAGGGGGATGGGAGGGGGAGAACGCCACTTTTAAACCGCGAGGGCTAGTTTTAAAAAAAAAATGAAAAGCTGCTGAATGGAGCAGGAGGAGCTTCGGTCAGGAGCGGAATTTGACAACAAGCTTTAGAAAAGAGGAGAAAAGAGAAACACAGCTGCTGCTGTGTGGATGTTGGTTTAGATCATTATGTCTCAATGAAATCTCCACATAGCACACAGTAGGTTCAGGATTGGTTAGCAGGTCTGAAATCACTTATTGCAGGTTTAACAATGAGATAAAAAAAAAATAACTACTATCCTACTATAAAATGAGGAAAACTCTTTCCGTCTGTCTGTCTGTCTGCATCCATTTTGCTCCTCAATGGGTTGGCCAATCAATCTGAAACTGCACATGGGCATTGAGCATTGGCATAGGCAGGGACTGACAAAGCTGATTTTTCCATTTTCCCAAATTTACGCTGTTTATGCGCATTTTTGGCAAGTCTGCACGTAGTTGTGGCGCACGCATCCCCGGGTTTGGACTAGTCAGTGTCAAAAAGAAAGAAAACACTGCTAAACTGTAGTGTTGTGGTTCCAGTGGTGGACTTCAGTCAGTCAGTCTGCAGCGACACCATGACAGCCTGGGTCCAGCTGGCCGGCTGCCAACACAACTTCATTAGAAACTCATCTCAATCATCCAGCTGAGGAAATCACACAGAGACACTAGAGAGGGAGACTGATTAAGTCTGATGGGAATCTGCTTCTCTCTCTCTCTCTCTCTCTCTCTCTCTCTCTCTCTCTCTCTCCCTCTCTCTCTCTTTCATCGTTCATCCGCTCCACTCGCTTTGTGTAAAAAATAATAAGTCAAGAACACACGTTCTTCAGCTGAAGTGAAACCAGGCATGACGCAGTGATTGACTACGTTTACATGGAATGCAATAATCCGACTATTGACCTTATTCTAAATAAGACAATATTTCGATTAAGGTGTTTACATGAGTTGCTTATAGAATATTCCATTCATATTCCCGTTTACATGCTACAGAGCAGAGTCCGGTTAATGACTGAAGACACGCTCACATTATGTCCCGATGTCCTGCGTCAGAGTTTCCCTCCGGAATTTAACCTGAAAGCCTTTCTGTCATGTTGTTTTCTGTCATGTTGTTTTCTGTCATGTTTCTGCCGTGGTCGGGACAAAATGTTGGGGCTTCTTTTTTACCGGTGGCAGTCGTCTTTTCTTCTGTAAACAAGTTGTGCAACACTCGCTGGAAGCTGGAGCGTGCGTCATCAAGCAGTCGGATCGCCGTACGTGTCGCAAAATGCTGCAAAAACTCTGACAGGACGTCACAGTGCGATGAAGGTGTTTACATGTCTACAACGCACTTCAATAATGAGACTAAGAACCGAATACTCCACATGTCTTAATTCGACTATTGCTTACTACGACCTTATTCGGGTTAAGGTCATCAGAAAATGCTGTTTACATGGCAGTGTCTTATTCAGAGTATTGTCTTAAACGGGTTAATATCGGAATATTGCAGTCCATGTTAACGTGCTCATTGTTGGGGCTGACCATGTAAAATCATGTTAGCCTGTGCTTGTGTGTTACAGAGCCAAGTGTCTGTGTGTTTATTTGTGTCCTGTCACATGCGACATCCCAGACAGAACTAATCAAATTTTGACTAAAGTTGTGGGAATGATGCATTTTACTGCTGCGTTCATGTATTTTATTGACTGATGTAAAACGAAATAAAAAATTCTGTCAATCTGATTTACGGTTTACGAGTCATGACATTGAATGTCTGAATTAGACATTTTGACCTTTAATTATAATCATTATTACTATTTTATGTATGACAAATAATAAAACAACAGCAATAAAATAGAACATAAACAGTTGTGTGGTAATATAAACATGGTGCCAACAATTTCAGCACATTAGGCAGATTATGAGACTTCCATGAATGGATTTACGGACAGTTGTTACTGACTTTGTTAAATTTGTGCAGGGGAGATAAAAACATCAGAAATAAGTAAACAAACAAAACAAAACTATGTTCCATTATATTCTATTTTTTCCATTCCAGTTGGTTTGGTGTTGAGACAGTAAAGCGTCATGGCGGCCGTCATGTGGCTGTCGTGTCGTGACCTTCAGGCCGGAGCCACGTGAAAGGCCACAGAAACACCGAAACACTGATGGTTACCATGACAACACCGCAACACACACTGCTCCGTTCCATCAGAGTTTAATGTTTCAATCTATCTTCATCTATTCTATTCTCCTCTACTCTGTTCTGTTTGGGGACGCTGGGCTGGAACAGTAAGTAAGAAAGTAAGCTTTATTGATATGATATTGCACTTTTCAAAAGCAACTTACAAAGTGCTTTACAAAGACATAAAAACAAGAGAAATTACCAGACAAAAAAAAATTAAAGTAGAATTGATACAGTAATCATGACAAGCAAGGTATGGGTTACAAAAACACAATAAAACAAATAAGATAAAACGGAAGAGTAACCGATTCAAGAGAAAGCAATTCTGAAAAAGTGCGTTTTTAAGAGAGATTTGAAAGAAGAAACAGAGCTAGCCTGCCTGATCTCCTCCGGCAGGACGTCCCAGAGTCGTGGGGCCGTGATTCCAAAGGCTCGGTCTCCTCTGGTTTTTAGCCTTGACCCAGGGATTACTAACAGACCTCTGCCGGAGGAGCTCAGGCTGCATTTAGGCTCGTAAGGGGTTAGTAGATCAGAGATATAATCCGGGGCCAACCCCAAACATGCTCATTAAAATTTTAAGATCAATTCTAAAACGTACAGGTAACCAGTGTAGAGATGCTAAAAGAGGCGTTATGTCATTTACAGACATGCAAGCAAGAGTGTCCTTGAACGCCTTGATGTTTTGTACCACTCAGCAATTAGGTTTGCCACAAATGCCCCCTGTACAACACATCATTGTGACTTATACACTTCTGTTAATTGGCCATCGTTACACATTCGACGAGAGATTCATTGGCTTACACTCGTTTACAAAACCCTCCTTGGTCTGACTCCTCCTTATTTTATACACTTGTTAAAATTGTCATCCACTCCCTATAACACCAGAGCTGCCCACCTCATCTCGCTAGAAGTTCCCCGTGTTAATACTCCTTTTGGCCGGTCCTCCTTCCAGTCTGCTGCTCCCAGCAGTTGGAATGAGCTGCAAAAGACTCTGAAACTGGACAAATTGTTCTCCCTCACTGCTTTTAAGGACTCTATTGCAGAGTTGTTCACTCACCCAGCTTTTAACTGACAAAGAAATTTGTCTATTCTGCTTCATGACTTGCATGATTTGTAATTTTATTTGGTTGTTTGTTTGGTGTGTTTTGATTATTTCCTCGTTCCCATACTGTGTTGGGTTTCTCTGCCTCTGCGATGTATGGAACATTTGTGTCTGATAGTTTTATCTGGATTATTCTTTGTTTAGTTTCTTTTGTGTGTTTTATTTTTTATTTTTTTGTCCCCTTTTCCCTTTACCCTTCGAGAGGTCCTTTTGTCCTCTCGCTAGGCCGTCATTGTAAATAAGAATTTGTTCTTAATTGACCTGCCTGGTTAAATAAAGGTCAAATAAAAAAATAAAATAAAAAAGTGGACTCTCCTATTGGATTTTGTGAGTAGTCTTGCTCCAGCATTTTGAACTAGTTGGAGTTTGGAGAGGTTGTATTGAGAGAGACAGGAATACAGCGAGTTACAATAGTCTAAGCGGGATGAAATGAAAGCGTGGATAGCAGTTTCTAGATTCTTAGCGGATAAAAAAAGATCTAATTTTCTAGATATTATGAAGTTGCAGAAAGCACAATTTAACGACTGACTTCACCTGCTGGTCAAAGTTAAGTTTGTTATCAAAGAAAACACCCAGATTTCTGCACTGGGGTTTGATGCAACAGGATAGAGAACCTAAGTGAGAGGAGAAATGCTCGCTGGAGGGGTCAGGACCAATGATAACGGCTTCTGATTTATCTGAGTTTAGCTGAAGAAAGTTTTGAGAGAGACAGTTTTTAACATCTGTAAGACAGGATTGTATTTTGAACAGGGTATCAGTAACAGAATTTCCCCAATCCAGAGAAGAAGAACCAGGTGGAACACAAATCAGAAATCTGATTTTTTTGCCTTTTATCACACAGAAAGACGTTTCCGCTGAAGACAAATGGATTACATCTCAGTCTTTGTTATCAAATGAACTCCATGCTGACTGTTCACACCTCAGGCCTTCATGCTCAGTTCTGAACTGCTGCTCATATCTGATGTTTTTGTTTTTTTTGGAAGACTGTTCCCATCTGCTCCAGGATGTGACCCACACTGTTATCTGACACTGACATGAACTGACAGCCATGTTGAAAAGACACGCATGTGCAGAGTAAATATAACAAAACACGTCACATCTGGTTACAGTTACAGTATTTGTGCACAGGATCTGTTACAGTATTGTGCCTTTCGTCTTTGTAAAGCACTTTGAATATGAAATGTGCTCTATAAATAAACTTGCCTTTGAGTTTTGAGTGAATCGACTCGTCTCCCCACAAACCGATCCAATCAGCTTTTTGTCTTTCTTTCCGTTTGTCTTTCTTTTCATGCTAACGCTGCTCAGCTGAGGAGCTGTGGCATCAAAATTATGACATCATGTCTCAGGTGAATGACGTCAGATTAACTTGTTGTCATGGCAACGCTGACCAATTCCGATTTGAGCGTTCAAATACAAGTCACATGAAGGTTTGCAGCTCATATCCATCCATCATGGACCAGATGGGAATTTTTGCAAAATCAGAACTGGAACACTTCCAGCTGCTGCCGAAGTGTTTACTGTAATACTGTAATACTCAGTAATTCAATGATTCTATATAGAATAGAATAGAATAGAATAGAATCATTGAATTAAGTGTTCAATAATTCAATAAATGTTCAATAATTGTTTAATAATTGATTCTATTCTATTCTATCGTTTTGTGTTCCATTACTTTCTGTTCTATTCCATACTGTTCCATTCCATTCATAGAATAGAATCATTGAATTAAGTGTTCTATAATTCAATAAGTATTCAATAATTGTTCAATAACTCAATGACTCTATTCTCTTCTTTGGTGTTATGTTAATTTCTGTTCTATTCCATGTTCCATTACATTCAGTTCCATTCAATCCCATTCAGTTCTGTTCCATTCCTGTCCATTCTGTTCCGTTACAGAACATTCTATTATTCCATTCTGTTCCTTTATAGAACGTTCTATTAGAACATTCTATTATTCCATTCTGTTCCTTTATAGAACATTCTATTAGAACATTCTATTATTCCATTCTGTTCCTTTATAGAACATTCTATTAGAACATTCTATTATTCCATTCTGTTCCTTTATAGAACATTCTATTATTCCATTCTTTTCCATCCTGCAGGATTATTTTAACAAGAAACACAGAGAGCTGGAGAGACATGAAAGGCCACTGGACCAAACAATGGAATTACTGAGAGAACACAACTACTCATGTCAGGAACAGATACTGTGTGT
>NW_027283650.1:10000-15000 GCF_046629955.1 Centroberyx affinis | reverse complement strand
CCTCCTGTCTGAAACGGTTCACAGAGGGACGGTTCACAACAGACCGGACACACATGAGCCTCAGCACCGGTGAGCGGAGGGGTCAGTGGTTCAAATCCCCGGAAAAAAAATCAGGCTGGGAAAAACCAGGATGGAGCAAGTTCTCCTGTCCTCAGCAACGACCCCAGAGTCATCACTTCTGTTACTATGATAGAGAAGCTTTAGGAGATATAAACAAGACAAGCAAGAACTAAAGGAGGGAGGTAGAAAGAATATTTTTTTTTCATATTTTATGTGAAGAACACAATGTAAGAACGACATTCCCGCTTGATCCACCTACATGATCAGAGCCGGTGAAGGGCATTTTGTTGCACTGTTTTGAGTGCTTTGTAATTAAAGGAATAGTTCACCCAAAAATGAAAATTCTGTCATCATCTCCTCCCCCCCATGCCAAATGAAACACAGGTGAAATGTGTTAGTCCATATAACACACAGGGAGGCTGCAGCACAGCTTGGTAGCAGCCTTCTCCAAAACAACTGAAGTCAATGGGGACCTGTTCTTTAGAGCTCCAAAACAAAAACAGCCAAACAATCACACTGTGAACAGAAAGACCTATACACCATTATTTGTTGCAAATCAATCAGCTGTAGTTCAGATTTGCACTAAATGATGGTGTAAATATACTGTAGGTCTTTCTGGAACTCTGAAGAACTGGTCCCCACTGACTTCAGTTGTTTTGGAGAAGGCTGCTATGGAGTTGTGCTGCAGCCTCCCTGTGTGTTATATGGACAAACTTCACCTGTGTTTCAACTGGCATGAAGGGGGAGGAGATGATGACAGGATTTTCAGTTTTGGGTGAACTATTCCTTTAAGTCTGACCCCGACTTGACAGCCTCAAAACGTTGCTAAAAAAGAGTTTGAGTGCATTTAAAGTCCTCAGCGGCGACTGTGCAGATTCCCCCTCCAGCGAGACTCGTAACTCTCAGCAGCAGCCTGTGTGTTGCTGGGCAGCGCTGAGGGAAGTTCAATGAAAATTTGATTTGAAAGCAGCCAGTCACACGCCTGCTCCTCTACACCACTGACTCTCAACCTTTTTCATATCAAGGACCCCAAATGTAGTCCACATTAGAGCCACAGACCCCCATTTGATGAGATTTTGTCTCTCAGACCCAAATCTGAGAATATTTTTATTGTTAGATATGATTTTGTCCATGATTTAATTGCATATGAATTCCATGACTATCTGTATTGTAGGTAGAGAGATAACAGTGAAACTATGATCAAAATAATCATTCTTCTACATTCTCTAATTGTGTTAACTTCTTGTAAATTAAATAATGCTGAAGTTTAATAATTCATCAGTTTGCTGGGGACCCCCTGGAACCCCCTAAGGCAGTGGTTCTCAACGTGGGACCACCAGGGGTCCTTGAGTAGGTTCAAGGGGGTCCCCAGCAAATTGTTAAACTTCAAGATTATTGAATTTACAAGAAGGTAACACAATTAGAGAATGTAGGAGAATGACTATTTTGATCATAGTTTCTCTGTTATCTCTCTACTTACAATACAGATAGTCATGAAATTCCCGACAAAATCATATCAGCAATAATACTATTCTCAGATTTGGGTCCGAGAGACAAAATCTCATCAAATGGGGTCCGTGGCTCTAATGTGGACTAAATTAGGGTCTTTGATATGAAAAAGGTTGAGAATCACTGCCCTAAAGGACCTCTGGGTGGTCCCCGGACTGAAACTACCGCTCTACACTATATCATATCGTTTTCATATCTTTTTCAATCCCATCCCCCATTTTGAACGAGATATTCTGCATGAGTCCCAAGGATCCTGCGTCTGGAACACAACGGCCTTTTCACCGACGGAGACGAACGAGCGTATAAGTTGTTTACGCGGCGTGGAGGAATGTGACGGGCGGTGAGGCCGCTCGCACCGAGGATTCCTGCAGCACAATGGAGACGCTGTGAGGTGGAGGCTGAGGCTGAGGCTGAGGCGGAGGCTGAGGCCAGGCCAGGCCAGGCCAGGCCACGCCACGCCACGCTCTGCACCGGCTGCAGGGACACCGGGCCGCTTATGTAACAACATACAACCTCAACCCACTTTCTTTAGATCAGTGATTCTCAACCTTTTTCATATCAAGGACCCCTAATTTAGTCCACATTAGGGCCACAGACCCCCATTTGATGCAATTTTGTCCCTCGGACCCAAATCTGAGAATATTTTTATTGTCAGATATGATTTTGTCCAGAACTCCATGACTATCTGTATTGTAGGTAGAGAGATAACAGAGAAACTATGATCAAAATAGTCATTCTCCTACATTCTATAATTGTTCTTGTAAATGAAATAATGGAAGTTTAATGATTCATCAATTTGCTGGGGACCCCCTGGGATGCCCTCAAGGACCCCTGGTGGTCCCCGGACCCCACGTTGAGAACCACTTTCTTTAGATTACGTCCACGGCTGCAGCAGAAGACAAGTCAATGAATGAAGAGTAAAGAAGACATTTTTATCTATTGGTGATTTGATTTTGGCGGTGATAGGTTCCGCTTTAACAGGACTTTAAGCAGACTAAAACTCTTTTTTAGCAACGTTTTGAGGCCGTCAAGTCGGGTCAAACTTAATTATAAAGCGCTTTTTATAAATTATAATAATTAAAAAATACTTTGGAGAGCAACAAAAGGAGAAAATGCCCTTCACCGCCTCTGATCATGTAGGTGGATCAGCAGGAATGTCCCTTTTTCTTACGTTGTGTTCTTCACGTCAAACAAATTTTATAAAATATTTAAAAAAATATTATTTTATACCTCCTACGTCTCTGCTTTAGTTCTTACTTGTCTTGTTTATACAGTTCCCAAGACTTCTCTATTAAATGAATGGAAGTGATCATTCTGAGGTCACGGCAATATTGAAGAGGAAATTGTGACTCTGACCCTTGACCTCTACTGTTGCCTGCTTGTAATATTGAAATTTGATTTTTTTGGGGGGAAATTGACAGTCCTACCCATTACAAAAAAGTTTTCAAAGTGCATGTGCTTTTCGTGTGACATTTCGCATTGACATTTTTCACCTGCACATTGCCTCTTTGCATGTGAAAAGTTCTCACATGTGAAACAAAATATTGACATAATATCTAAATCTGAAGGTGAAAATGAGAGAGAAAAAACCCACTTCATCTAGAAATTGAAATTTTCACATCCAAGGTAAAAACTGTCACTTGATGTCAGAATGCAATGTGAGAAAAATTGTTCACATGTGAAAACCAACGTGTGTCCAGAAATTTGAATTCACATGTGGACTTTCTTGTAAGGGACACGCAACACACAACCACAGCCTTACCAGTCGGCCACTGGACCGGTCTGGGGGTTAAACGCCTTGCTCAGAGGCAGGTCGGACGTTGCGGGGATCGAACCTGCGGCCTCAGCAGCACACTGACCCCACACACACACACTCACTGAGAACATGCTGCAGTCTAGACCTTCTGCTCTTACTGGTTCTCAGGAAACTCCCAGAGCTCCAGAGCAGAGTACAGATCTGAGGATGAAGAATTGCCTGATTATAAAAATAGACTTTAGGTCTATTAATCTGAGCCACAGGGGGGAGAGAGAGAGAGAGAGAGAGAGAGAGAGTAGAGCATGGAAGAGAAGAGGGCAGAAAGAAAGAGAAACAGAAAGAGAGAGAGAGGTAGAGAAGAAGGGACAACTAAAGAGAGAGGGAGGGGGAAAAGAGTAAGCTGAGGGAGAAACAGATAAAATAAAGCAAGAAAGAAAAAGAGAAAGATGAGTAGGAAAGGAGGAAAGACAAGAAAGAGGATGAGAGAAGTAAGGTGAGGAAGAAAAAGCAACAATAAAGAAATTAAGAAAGAAAGAAAGAAAGAAAGAAAGATAGAAAGAAAGGTAAGACAGAGGAACTAATGAAGACAAATACATAAAGCAAGAATAAAGAAAGTAATAGAGAAAGAAAGAAAGAAAGAAAGAAAGAAAGAAAGAAAGAAAGAAAGAAAGAGAGACAGGTGGGGAAGACAGAGGGAGAAATAGAGAGAGCAAGGTGAGACGGAGACATAGCCGGGGGGGAGAGAAAGCAAGAAAAAAGAGAGAGAGAATTACCGAAGGAGAAAGAAAGAGAGGGTAAGGAAGGAGGGACGGCCAAAAGAGAGAGAAAGAGAGAGGAGGATGAAGAGGAAGAGGAAGAGGAAGAGGAAGAGGAAGACTAGACAACAAGCCAGCAGTTTAAAAATGCATGAGCCTGCCTGCAGCCTCCAGCAGATCAGACCTGTGGGGGTTCAGAGAGCTGCAGCTCAGCCTGAGCCACGAGGCCGACTTCACCAAGACCCCATGAGGGACGATGATGGGATGATGAAAAGAAAGAGAGAGAGAGAGTCGAGCACGGAAGAGAAGAAGCCCGAAAGAAAGAGAAACGAAAGAAAGAAATGAGAGGACTGCAAAAAAAATCTAAATGTTGTCCAGTGATTTTCTCTTGTCTCCAGACCTATCGTAAAGGAAAAATAAACTAAAAAATCTTTATTCAGACACGCATGGTTCAGTTCAGTGTTCCAGACAAGCAACAAAGAAGTGACAAAGAAAAGAGTGGAGAGGATTCACTTATAGATTATACAGATTAGAGTAAACAAAATCGTAAATCTCGGCATAAAGCCAAACCCACAGTTCAGATTTCTTGGCTCAAAGACAAACCCCCAGTTCGGGTTTCTTGACTTAAAGCCAAAAACCTCACCTAATATGGGACATATGGAAACACACGTATGAATAGCATATACTATTGTCCACCTATAAGAACACTCAAAACCACACATAACCATATATAGTGGACATGCACACGTACATGCACTAATTACATCATTATGGTATGTAAGGAAGAAAAAAACACTCTACTCTGCAGGACAAAGGAAACAAAGTACAGAGTATGTTATTCATTAAAAAAAAGACACAGTATTCATTTTATTTCTTACACAATCAGCTTATTTCATGATATTTTCAGTCAAATTCTTTCA
>NW_027283650.1:0-5000 GCF_046629955.1 Centroberyx affinis | reverse complement strand
GTCGGATGACATGATGACATACCGTATTTCCTCTAATAGTGGCCAGTAGTCTCCGATAATGGCCAGGGCCGTGGTCGACACGAACAAATAAAGGCCGGCCCCAAATACAGGCCGGGGAAAAAAACAAAGGAAAAGAAAACGGTGGATACCAGTAAACTCCTGGTGCCTGGCGGAAGTCTCTGGAGCGTGCCGTCGTCGATTACCGTAATTATCGGTAATGCGTCGCAGTAACAAAAAAACTGCTACCTAACGAACCCCAACAGAAGCAGATCAGAAAACAAGGAGGCTTCGCACTAAAATATGAGCTAATATACTTATCAAATAGAGGGAATTAGAAATAAAGGCCTGTCTCTAATATAAGCCTGCTTCCAATAAAGGCCTGGTGCCCTCTGCAGTTGAGGTAAATAAAGGCCAATATTAGAGGAAATACGGTAAGATGTGAACGTCTTGCAGCGTGTAAAACAGTTGAAGCGGTGTAGTGCATGAAGACTTGTGACTCTGCATTACCAGTCATCAAGACAAATCACTTCACCAAGCGAGGTCTGATAAATCCAGGGCTTCTCTCTTTTTTTTTTTCTCTAAATGTTATATTAAAATATTATTCTTCCGAGGTCTGGAGAGTAGATAAATAGAAACGAGCAGTAGATGCTTGGCTGGAAACCGCAGTGACTCCCGGGGGATTCAGCTCCACAACGTTTCCTACGACCTAAATAATGAATTCCTCCTCCAAACCAAGCAGGGAAGAAAATGACTGTAACTCTGTTCCTCAAGCTGCTATGTTATTTTAGTGTGTGTGTGTGTGTGTGTGTGTGTGTGTTTAAGCAGGAGAAAGAGAGAGAGAGAGAGAGAGAGGGAGAGAAAGAGAGAGTGAGATGAGTGAGTGTATGATTGAGTAGGATCATTTTTGGATGAGTTTATGCTATTTCAAGAGGGAGAATCCTGCTCAGTAGGCTTTTAAACTGAATTGCTTTTATATGCCACTATGCTCTTATATCCTGCTGTTGATTTATCGCATTGTGCCGATGCAGCAAAATGTTTGTTCTTGGGATAGAGGAGCTTGTCAAAAAAGTCTCAATAACATGAAGAAAACAGACAGCAACTCCCAAACAGCAACATTATTTCTCTAAAAGTATCTCTCTTTATTGTTAAAAACTGACACGTTTTTGTCTTTTTTCTTACTTTCTTACTTGCATACTGTTTTAATTGTTTATCTATTATCCATTATTTGTGATTGACTTGTTATATTATTTGACTTTATCATTTGCAATTGCTTTGGCAACATCACTGCTTTCCCAGTAAAGCAGATGTGAACTGAACTGAACTGAACTGAACTGAACTGAACTGAACTGAATTTGATTTCTCATTTGAATTCTAAAAACCTTTATTATCTCATTTCAAGCAACAGTGCAACAACTCTGTAACAAACTAGTCACACATTAGCATAACATAAAAAACACATAAACAATACAAAAAACACAAATACACCATACAGAAAACACCTCTTCCTCATCATCTGAGAGAGAAAGAGAGAGAGAGAGGGATAGAGAGAGAGATAAAGATATAGATATAGAGAGGGATAGATAGAGAGATACGTCATGCCAATAAAGCTCATTGAATTGAACTGAATTGAATTGAGAGAGAGAGAGAGAGAGAGAGAGAGAGAGAGAGAGAGAGAGAGAGAGAGAGAGCGGTGGGAGGGATGGCAGCATCGTGACCAGTAACTCTTTCCACTTAGAAAACATTTCTACACCTCTCCTCCTCCTCCTCCTCCTCCTCTACATTCTTTTCTTCACCTTCTCTCCTCCTTTTCCTCTCTCTGTCTCCGTCACCAGGCAACTAGCCTTTTCTCTCTCTCTCTCTCTCTCTCTCTCCCTTCCCCACAGTTCTCTCTCTTTGTTTTCTTTCCCTCTCATCTTTCTGTCACTCCCCCTTTTCTCTCTCATTTCTCCTCTCTCCTTCCCCTGTCTGTCTATGTATCTCTCTCCCTCTCTTTCTCTCTGTCTTTTTCAGTCTCTTTATCTATCTCTCTCTCTTTCTCTCTACCTCCCTCCATCTCTCTGTTTCAACTTGCTTTATTGGCATGGACGGCTGGCTCCGCCCACCAAGGTCTAACTCAACCAATCAGATTATCGGACTCTCTCTGATACACACCTCTCTCTCTCTCTGATACACCTCTCTCTCTCTCTCTGATACACCTCTCTCTCTCTCTCTCTCTCTCTCTCTCTCTCTCTCTGATACACCTCTCTCTCTCTCTCTCTCTCTCTGATACACCTCTCTCTCTCTCTCTCTCTCTGATACACCTCTCTTTCTGATACACACCTCTCTCTCTTTCTGATACACACCTCTCTCTCTCTCTGATACACACCTCTCTTTCTGATACACACCTCTCTCTCTCTGATACACCTCTCCTTCTGATACACACCTCTCTCTCTCTCTCTGATACACACCTCTCTCTCTCTGATACACACCTCTCTCTCTCTCTGATACACACCTCTCTCTCTCTGATACACACCTCTCTCTCTCTGATACACACCTCTCTCTCTGATACACACCTCTCTCTCTCTGATACACACCTCTCTCTCTCTGATACACACCTCTCTCTCTGATACACACCTCTCTCTCTCTCTGATACACACCTCTCTCTCTCTCTCTGATACACACCTCTCTCTCTCTCTGATACACACCTCTCTCTTTGATACACACTTCTCTCTCTCTGTACACCTCTCTCTCTCTGATACACACCTCTCTCTCTCTCTGATACACACCTCTGTCTCTGATACACACCTCTCTCTCTCTCTGATACACACTTCTCTCTCTCTGTACACCTCTCTCTCTCTGATACACACCTCTGTCTCTGATACACACCTCTCTCTCTCTCTGATACACACTTTCTATTTTTCATTCACTCTCCTTGCCTCTCGCTCTTCCTCTCCCTCTCTCCCTCCTGATCTCTCTCTACTGTCTCATTCTCACTCTGTTTGTCTCTCTTCTCTCCGTTTTTCCTTTTTTTGTTTCGCCTCTCTCTCTCTCTCTCTCTCTCTCGCTCTCTCTCAATTTCAGCTTCAATTTCAATCAGCTTTATTTGCGACAAGTAATTCTTATGCTGTCAGATAATGCCAACAAAAATGAATAATCATAAGAAAACAAAATGACTCATACTGGCAATGCTTTATTTTCCAGGTCTGCAATTTCCTACTAATTTCCTAGAAAGGAACTGTTAATTTCTCAGGAAGTTTCCTGGAAAGAACCATGACATTATGTTCTAATTATAGAGAAAATAGAGAAAGAGTTCAATGGCAGACTGCTGACATTTTTTTTTTTTCAAAATCTTTTTTATCGAGATTTTCAACAAAAGTTCCCAGGCTTGGGCAGGCATATTCCACATTGTTATAAAATATACACCGATGTAGCATCATATAAAAATAAAAACAGTGACAATAGTGAGAGTGATAAAGTAAGACTTCCCTACCCCCCCACCCCCCCACCCCCTTGATTACCTAGAATAGGTACGAGGCACAGTATCTAGAGTAACTTCCAGAAGTTTTGTAATTGAGGGGCACAGCCAGTACATGTGGATAAGGGCAGCATCATTGTTTTTGCATTTGTCACAAGTGGGGGTGATATCAGGGTAGATGCTAGACAACTGAACCCTGGACAAGACTGCTGACATTTTAACTACTACATCACGTCATGGTTCTTTCCAGGGAAACTTCCTAAGAAATTAGCATTTTCCTCTCTAGGAAATTATTGGGAAATTGAGGACCTGGAAAATGAAGCGTGACCCCAATACTTATACCAAACTGTAGAGAATAACTGGAAACGAATGCAGATCAAACAGATCATGTTACATAAATCAGATTCAGATTCATTCTCATCTTGGCTTCCCTCAGTTTATGGCAGCTACAATAGAAATGTCTGGAATTTCACTTAATAGGTATTGTAGTTTTTTGTTATTTGGTAATGTTCCAAATTCACTGTGTATCTGGATTATTCTGGAAGAAAGTATGTCTCTCTCTCTCTCTCTCTCTCTTTTTCTTTCTTGCTTTATTTTGCTTTCTCTTCCTCTGTTTCTCCCTCAGCTTACTCTTTTCCCCTCCCTCTCTCTTTATTTGTCTCTTCTTCTCTATCTCTCTCTCTTTCTGTTTCTCTTTCTTTCTGCCCTCTTCTCTTCCATGCTCTACTCTCTGTCTCTCTGTCTCTCTCTCTCTCTCTCTCTCTCATGTACACTCTCTCTCTCTCTCTCTCTCTCTCTCTCTCTGGTTCTCTGGGGAGTACAAATCTGTCAAAACAGACCTGGTTTCTTCCTCCTCCTCCTCCTCCTCCTGCTTCATCCCCTCCTTCTCCTCCCTCTTTCTATCTGCTTCCCCTCCTCTCCCTTTTTGTCTCTCTTTCTCTCTTTTTCTATATCCCATGCATGTAAGCTCTTCTTCTTTTTCTTCACATTCATTCAGTTTCAGGGGTTCAGACGTGGGAGCTTCCCAGGAAAACCACTTGGCCAAAGAGGGAGAACGGGAAAACGAAGGTGTCTCCTAACCTCCTCTCCTAACTTCCTCCCTTGTCCCCTTTTCTGTCACTTTCTACCTCTTATGGCTCTTATCTTCTCCTTCCCCCTTATTCTCTTTCTTTTTTTTTTGTTTCTGTTTCCAGTTAATTGGGATAACTGAAAGCAACTGATTGAAATTACAAATCACATCACATATCTGACCATACATACAGCAAAATTGATGGTATGAAAGGAAATGACCCGTGCTATCTAGTATATTATTTATAAAAACGATTCCATTTCTCTAAAGTGTTTCCCATAAAAAGGGCTTCCCATCTATTAACAGTTCTGAGTTCATCCATATTACCCGATTCTGGATATCTTCTGGGGTATCTGGAGGGTAATACTGGAAACTCAACCAAGCCTTCAATGCATCCTGAAAAAAGGGTGAGAGATTCGCTAATATTCCTTTAAATGGCCATTCAAAGTGGTGAGATTTCAATTGAAAAAAGGGAAA
>NW_027283649.1:2500-9161 GCF_046629955.1 Centroberyx affinis | reverse complement strand
TTTATGTATGTGTGTAAGTATTAGTAGTAAGTATGTGTGTGTGTGTGTCTTTATGTGTGTGTGTGTGTGTGTGTGTGTGTGTGTGTGTGTGTGTGTTCATTATGCTGTGAGCTCATAATGGAGTGATATTTGAGTCGGTCCACTTTCAGGGTTCAAATGGAAATGTTAGGGAATTTGAAAATTTGTTTTCCAGACCTGGAAGAGTTTTTGAAATATCATAAAACTTTTGGATAAGTTGTGAAATTTTAAATAATGATATAAAGTAATTTGGAAATCTTTCGACAAAACTGAGCGTGGGACTAATTTCCTCTGTCTCTCTTGGTGTGTTCACATGTGACTCCGCATTAGTCAGGATCACATGACATGAAGTTATGGAAGGTTTTGTAATTTAACTGTAAAATAAAGTGAAACCTGCTGGATGTGCCGCTTTCAATCCAACTCTCACCGACTTAACTGCTTATATAAAGGATATTTACTGCATGTAACGGTACAGAATGGTTACGTGTCGGAGGATGGTACGTAGTTGTACAGTATCACACACACACACACACACACACACACACACACACACACATACACACACACACTGACCATAAAGCCTTACTAACAGGCATGTAATAATAAGTCAAGCGACCATAACAGTCTGTCACACCAGCCACTGTGGAATGTGACCCTCTCTCTCTGCCTCACTCACACACACACACACACACACACACACACACACACACACACACACACACACACACACACACACACACACACACACACACACAGGGCCTGTGGAGCCAGGTACTGATGTGTGTGTCAGGTGAGCAGTCACACTGTCAGACCTGAGGGGGTTGGAGAAGGTTGGCAGTTTGAATCTCCAGGCAGACGGGGGAGATGTGTGTGTGGGAAGTGAGAAACCTTTGAGCAAGGCACTGAACCCCGAGTGTGAAGCAGGTGGAGCCCAGTCCGCCTCCCTGGAGAAACACAGGTCAACTTCAAGTTCTTTCATTTCTCCAGCTCCTCATCCCAGTCTGTCTCACTGTGCAGAGAACGAGACGAACTGGATCTAACTGATCCACAATCAGCTGTAGAACTGAATGATGTAGAACAAACATCAGGAAGAGCGAGACACAGAAAGACATGACAGCCTGAGGCTCAGAGGACAAACTAACAAAGGGAACGTTAAGGTTTGTGGTTCAGGTTAGGTTGAGTAAATAAAGGTTTAAGAAAAGGTTAAGGTGATGTAACAGTGTTGTAAAGTAAAGGTTAAGTAAAGGTTTGTTGTTTGTTGAAGTAAAAGTTGAGGCTGAGTGAAGTTTCTCAGCTCAGAACCAACACTGTGAACATGAGATCAGGTCAGGTGGTTCTCAGTGTGTTTTGTGTTCTCCAAGACACGTTTCACATAAAACATTACAGCTAAAGTACGATTACAAAACAAAACACCAAGAGGACCGAGAACCTGCATGGAGCAGGAGAACATGGTGGATGGAGCAGGAGAACATGGTGGATGGAGCAGGAGAACATGGTGAATGTAGCAGGAGAACAGGAGAACATGGTGGATGGAGCAGGAGAACATGGTGAATGTAGCAGGAGAACAGGAGAACAGGAGAACATGGTGGATGTAGCAGGAGAACAGGAGAACATGGTGGATGGAGCAGGAGAACAGGAGAACATGGTGAATGTAGCAGGAGAACAGGAGAACATGGTGGATGGAGCAGGAGAACATGGTGAATGTAGCAGGAGAACAGGAGAACAGGAGAACATGGTGGATGTAGCAGGAGAACAGGAGAACATGGTGGATGGAGCAGGAGAACATGGTGAATGTAGCAGGAGAACAGGAGAACATGGTGAATGTAGCAGGAGAACAGGAGAACATGGTGGATTTAGCAGGAGAACATGGTGAATGTAGCAGGAGAACAGGAGAACATGGTGGATGGAGCAGGAGAACATGGTCAGGTGTTGGCCTCAGTAGAGTCAGTGGAGTGAGGAGGAGGAGGAGGAGGAGGAGGAGGAGGAGGAGGAGGAGCCGCTGTGTCTCCTGTCTCTCTGGTTGATGTTCTGCAGACTGACTGAACCTGACAGACCGGCTGCAGGGTGAACTCACCCACAGGCTGCTCTGCTCAGCGGGTGTGTTTGATTTCTAAACAGGAACTGAGTTAATGTGGACAGACAGAGAGGCGGGTGGGGCTTTTCTGACAGACAGACAGACAGACAGACAGACAGACAGACAGACAGACAGACAGACAGACAGACAGACAGACAGACAGGCAGACAGACAGGCAGACAGGCAGACAGACAGACAGACAGACAGACAGACAGACAGACAGAGAGACAGGCAGGCAGACAGACAGACAGACAGACAGACAGGCAGACAGACAGACAGACAGACAGAGGGGTAGAAGATGTTTCTCCTGCAGACAGAGGGGTAAAACAGGGTTTTCCTGGAGATGAGGGGTAGAGAGTTTATCTTGGAGATAAAAGTGTAGAATATGTTTTGTCTTGATAGGGTTTCTCCTGGAGATAGAGGGGTAAAAGAGGGTTTTTTTTGGCCTGGAGGCAGAGGGGTAACATAGGTTTTTTTGTGGGAGATAAAGGGGTAAATGAGGGTTTTTCCTGGAAATAGAAGGATAGAATTTGTTTTTTCTTAGAAATAGAAGAAATAGAGGGGTATAAGATGTTTCTTCCTGGAGACAGAGGGGTAGAAGATGTTTCTCCTGTAGACAGAGGGGTAGAAGATGTTTTCTCCTGTAGACAGAGGGGTAGAAGATGTTTCTCCTGCAGACAGAGGGGTAGAAGATGTTTCCTCCTGTAGACAGAGGGGTAGAAGATGTTTTCTCCTGCAGACAGAGGGGTAGAAGATGTTTCTCCTGGAGACAGAGGGGTAGAAGATGTTTCTCCTGGAGACAGAGGGGCAGAAGATGTTTCTCCTGGAGACAGAGGGGTAGAAGATGTTTCTCCTGGAGACAGAGGGGTAGAAGATGTTTCTCCTGGAGACAGAGGGGTAGAAGATGTTTCCTCCTGTAGACAGAGGGGTAGAAGATGTTTCTCCTGGAGACAGAGGGGCAGAAGATGTTTCTCCTGTAGACAGAGGGGTAGAAGATGTTTCTTCTGGAGACAGAGGGGCAGAAGATGTTTCTCCTGTAGACAGAGGGGCAGGAGAGTCTGTCTCTGCTGAATAACTCTGTTTCTGTTTCTGTGACTTTTACTAACAGAGTCTTATGTAACTCTGCTTTCTGCTTCAGCTGGAGTGTGTGTGTGTGTGTGTGTGTGTGTGTGTGTGTGTGTGTGTGTGTGTGTGTGTGCGTGTGTGTGTGTGTTCTACATTATTCATTAGAGGGGGCAGAATGACGAGACAGTGACGCTCAGAATGAGTTTATTTAGATTTTCTCTGATATAAAACTTTGTTTGTTTGCAGGAAGCAGCAGAGAAACTTTCTCAAACTGCCTGATCAGTTTTGTGGTTTCAGTTTTTCAGTCAGAATCACTGATCTGGGTTCAGCCTGTGGGTCTGTCAGTAGGTTTTGGGTCTGGTTTGCTGACCTGGGTTCAGCCTGTGGGTCTGTCAGTAGGTTTTGGGTCCGGTCTGGTTCGCTGACCTGGGTTCAGCCTGTGGGTCTGTCAGTAGGTTTTGGGTCCGGTCTGGTTCGCTGACCTGGGTTCAGCCTGTGGGTCTGTCAGTAGGTTTTTGGGCTGACCTGGGTTCAGCCTGTGGGTCTGTCAGTAGGTTTTGGGTCCGGTCTGGTTTGGTGTTGAGTTCAGCCTGTGGGTCTGTCAGTAGGTTTTGGGTCCGGTCTGGTTTGCTGACCTGGGTTCAGCCTGTGGGTCTGTCAGTAGGTTTTGGGTCCGGTCTGGTTCGCTGACCTGGGTTCAGCCTGTGGGTCTGTCAGTAGGTTTTGGGTCTGGTTTGCTGACCTGGGTTCAGCCTGTGGGTCTGTCAGGAGGTTTTGGGTCCGGTCTGGTTTGGTGTTGGGTTCAGTGGTGTGGAAGAATCCAGCATGCATGACCGGGTTTGTGTCGCCGCCGCAGACTTAAAGAGACAGAGGCTTTGATACCATCTGCTTATATTTCTGTTTTTTATCATGATCCTTATCGATCTTTATCTTTCTTTCTTTTTTAAAGTCTTTTTACAGACAGATTAGTTTTCCTTTCTGTCTTTCTCTTGCTTGTATTTCAGATTTTTGGCTTTTTTTTTTGCTTGTAATGGTTTTAATCCGTTTGTTTTGTGTGGAGCTCTCTGAGTTGCGCTCAGTGTCTCACGGTCACGATGATGTCAGAGGCAGCGGAGCGGTTTGGCGGTGAAAAAGTTTCAGCCCAGCGGCATGATGGGAATGTGAGAGCGTCCTGGCAGAGGCGGAGAGACCGGAGAGAGACCGGAGAGAGACAGGCTGCAGGAAACAAATCGGAAAACACAGTTCAGATGAGTCAGATTACTGTGAAATGTCCCTTTAACTCTGTAATGCAGCAAAGTGGGTCAGTAGAGCGAGAGGGGTGGGGGGTGGGGGGGTGGAGAGATAAAGAGAGAGAGAGAGAGGGAGGGAGAGAGATAAAGAGAGAGAGGGAGGGAGAGAGAGAGAGAGAGAGATAAAGAGAGAGAGGGAGGGGGAGAGAGAGAGATAGTCATGCCAGTAGAAGGTGAAACAGACAGGAAATGAGAGAGAGAGAGAGACAGTGGGAGAGAAAGAATGTAGGCTAATGAATGGAGAGAGAGAAAAAGATTGACAGAGAGAGAGAGGGGGGGAGAGAGAGACAGAGGGGGAGAGAGAGACAGAGAGAGAGAGAGAGAGAGGGGGAGAGAGGGAGAGAGAGAGGTGTTTCACAGTCATGCCAATAAATTTAATTGAATTGAATTAGGAGAGTGGAGTGAGAGAGAGGAAGGGAAAAGAAGAAAGAATGGAGAGAGAGAGAGAGAGAGAGAGAGAGAGAGAGAGGGAGAGAATGATGACAATGAGATCCAAATGTTCACATGACAAAACTAAAACAAACTGAAACGGGTAGAGAAGGAAGGAAGGAAGGATGGAAGGAAGGAAGGATGGAAGGAAGGATGGATGGAAGGAAGGAAGGAAGGAAGGAAGGAAGGATGGATGGAAGGAAGGAAGGAAGGATGGAAGGAAGGAAGGATGGATGGAAGGAAGGAAGGAAGGAAGGAAGGAAGGAACTACATGTCAACATTTTCATCCTGTTTTCTGTTATTCTAGATTTATTCTGGATCTTATTTACAAGATAATAATAATGTTTTATTGGTTCAGTGTTTTCAAACTAAACTAAATAATGAATCATCTGTGAGGGAAAACTGTCAGGACAAGAAATTCACTGATGGAGAGAAAGAAAGAAAGAAAGGAAGGAAGAGAGAAAGAAATGGTCATCATTGAAGCAGCAGGGGTGTGGAGGAGAGAGAGAGAGAGAGAGGGAGAGAGAGAGAGGGAGAGAGAGAGAGAGAGAGAGCATTAGTGAGTATGGGGGCTGCAGTAGGAAGGGGAGTGGTCTTTATCTCTCTTTCTCTCTTTCTCTGTCTCTCTCTCTTTTTCTCTCTCCATTTGTCTCTCGCTCTCTCTCTGTGCATGCATTGCAGATCTATGGTCTGGTGTGTGTGTGTGTGTGTGTGTGTGTGTGTGTGTGGGGGGGGGGGGGGGGGGGGTCTCTGGGGTACAGAGTGTACCTGACTACATGCATGTTCCTCCACAGAAGTACTGCAGAGGCAAGTGTGTGTGTGTGTGTGTGTCTGTGTGTGTCTGTTGTGTGTGTGTGCGCGTGTGCGTGTGTGTGTGTGTGTGTGTGAGAGTGTGTGTGTGTGTGTGTGTGTGATCTGCAGAACTGACCTGCGATCAGCCTGAACAAATACAAATCACATGATTGATCTGATGATTGATCTGTAAAGCGAGCAGTCAGCTGATGCAGGCTGGTGTGTGTCACTTCACCTCCGCTCCACGCCGAGTCGAGCGCTCTGATTGGTCGATCACAGTAGCGATCAGCCGCTCCGTCACGCCCCGTTCCTCCGGCTGTGTTGCTTTAGTGGCGTCCATGTTTGTTTTGCCCGTTCTGCTTCCTGTTCCTCTCTTCTTCTGTGTTTTGTTCTGTGTGATATGATGCTTATGCCTCCGTCCGTCTCGTCCTCCTGAACTCCATATCTCAGGAACGCCTGGAGGGAATTTCTTCAGATTTGGCACAAACGTCCACTTGGACTCAAGGATGAACTGATTAGAATTTGGTGGTCAAAGGTCAAAGGTCACGGTCACGGTGACCTCACAAATTATGTTTTTGGCCATAACTCAAGAATTCATACGCTAATTATGACAAAATTTCACACAAATGTCTAATAGGATAAAATGATGAAGTGATGACATTTTATATCCAAAAGTTCAAAGGTCAACTTCACTGTGACATCATAATGTTTTGCTTATCACTGTAGCTGAGAAAACCATCTTGGGTCATTCTACAGAACGGTGGAAGTGCTGTCACTTACTTTGCAGACACCAAAATCCTTTAAGTTGACCTAATAATCACATGAATTATATATGTTCAATAAATAAAGACTGTCCTTGCAATGATAAAACAAAGTTTATTGGTGGAGGCAAACAACCAGGAGGCGGATATTTCTAGTTTTTTAAAAGACACGATTTCACCGACCTGCTGCACATCGACACAGAAGTATGAAAGCAGAATGAAAGCACCGCTGT
>NW_027283648.1:0-15083 GCF_046629955.1 Centroberyx affinis | reverse complement strand
TTAACCTGTGTATTAGCCTATAGAAAAGTGTTGTAAGTACATATTAATATTAATGTGTATGTACAGTATGTATTGAAAATCTCCCTAATACATAACGTACTTGCAACAGTATAACAACACAGTTTTAATGAAGCCATTTGATGAATGGACTGTTATAAGTAGCCTACATTATGTATAAAGGAGATTTTCATCAAGTACACAGTAATATTGCGTCCTTACAATACTTTTCCATAGGTTAGTTCACAAGTAAATACACTGGAATAAGACAGTTGTAAAGTAAAGCGTTGCCTTGCCTTTCTTGTCTTGTGAAGTAAAAAAAAATGCTGTGCATATTCCTATTCTTTTAACTCATTCTTGGATGAGGCTTGCTGCTCAAGGCTTCACCCAACAAGCAACGCCACCTCCAGTGCAGCCAAGCGCTCCATTCATTGATCCAAACAATAATACCAATCAGGCTGCAATGCGCCCCCGCGTTGCTAGATGGCGTACGTGACCTCTGAAAGGCGCCCCAAGTTTCCCCAGTGAAAGGTGAAACTGGGCTATCAGCCTGAGAAAGCGCTTCAAAGGACAGTCCAGCTCTGGTGTCTGATTAATTACAATGGCGTTGGGCTCCGCAGTGAAGTCAGGCTGCAAGTCTGCTGCCTGAATAGCTTTGAATCAAGATACTAGGTTTACAATTACAGTTTCTCATTTACCTGACACTCTCACCCAGTGTGACTTACAGTGAATAAGCAGGTAGACGGTTCAGTGTCTTGCTCAAGGACACTTCAGTAGGACGCGTGACTGCTGATAAGACAACACAGAACCAGAAACCTCACGGATTACGGGACAGCCTCTCCAATCCATCAGCATCCTGACACATATTTAAAATTAATTCTTATTACTGAAGCTGTTGGATGATAAAAGTGGCTTTTAGTAGCACACCAGGTCTGTTTTTGGACATTTTCTCTCTCTCATTGTTTGCAACATATATTTTAACGGATAACTTGGAAAAACACACTTGTTGATTATGTGTGTTAATAGGCTTCTCGATAGAATATTAACATTTTATTTCCACGGGGCAACGATCTAACTAACTTGCCAACTTTCTTACATGCAAAGAACTAGTTTGGCAAAGTTGTGTTAGGAAAATAGACTCATTAAATATATGCAGCGGTCGAAACAGTTTGCTTTTACGCACGCAGACAAACCTGCAGTCTTGTTTCAGACCCAAACTACCTATATTCTGCTGATTAACAGGTTTAAAACCATAACACCTACAATATTTACACTGACATTATTTGATGGAAAAGATAAAAGACGAATGAACAAGCGCATGTATTTTAATATCTTTACAAATTTATTTGTCTTCCAAAACGAAGAACAGCATAAGAGCATTGAACATATCTTTGGCATCACACAGTAAAAAAAGACACCTCAAATATATAAAAAATGCAGTGAACAGACTTCCACAATACAAATCTCATTTCAATATGAACTTTACTCCCTTATTGGCTGTACAAATATAGTGCATAATCTTTCCATTTAATGCAAAAAAAACAGATCCAAACCAAATTTTTTGTAACATTGAAAAAGGAGAGAACTATAAGTGTCATTTTAAAGTCTTTCATAGGTCCTTCCCCCACCTCCGCCTTTCACCAGGGTCGCCACACTGAGTCCGAGTTGCCTGACGGGGCTCCGGGGGAAACCGCAGCCGGCACGGGGACCGGCGTGCTGACACTGTTGGCGTACACGGGGATAACGGGGCCGTTGGGCGCAAACGCTGCGTTGGGTATGAGGAATGCAAACTGTCCGTCTGTAGCAGGTACGATCTGGAAACCGCCGTACACTTTGGTGGCGTCTGACGGTAAGCTGGCCGGGGAGGAGCCCCCTTTGCAGGACACCCCGTTCATCGGCAGGACCTGCGGGGAGGAGTTGGGGATCTGCACCATGGACTGGCCGAAGGAGGGGTGCGGGGGCCCGGCAGAGGGCAGCTGGTGCTGGTGCTGGTGTTGGTGCTGGCTGGGGTAGTTCATGGCGTTGATCTGGGTCATGCAGTTGGCCAAGTGGCCGAGGAGCCGCGTCCTGACCTCGGTGTTAACCCCTTCGCAGGTGGACAGGAACCGGGTGACTTCGTTCATGCACTCGCTGAAACCGGCACGGTATTTTCCCAGCACAGTCGGGTCGGTGTTCAGGGCAGCTGCAGAGAAAATGGAAACGGATGGTTAGTCAAAACATATCCAAATGCAGCTGCAAATACGAATATATTGCCTTATTTTGTCTAAGAATTAACAGCGATGCTACGAGTAAGCATATTTAACAGGAGGGCAGCTTGGAGGGAGGATGTGCGCCAGGTTTGTAAGACTAGACCAGAGCGCCTGACATGATCTAAACCGCAGGGATCTGGGACAAATCATGCCGGGAAGGTGACTTACCAGTCATCTGAGCCCTCTGGAGGTTCCGGAGATGCTTCACAGTCATCTCCAGGATGTCCGCCTTCTCCAGTTTAGAGTGTCTGGAGCTCTGAGGAGGGACAAACCACACATGGTTAGGGTTACTAGCCTACTTTCTCCCAGGATCATAATCATTTTGTGGGGTTGTTTGGTCATTCCATTATGCAGTGAATACACGAAGGAGGGAGTTAATTTCTTTATAATGAGAACAACGCTTGAGTACTCACATCTTTTTTGAGCGCATCCAAGATGAGTGTTTTCAGTTGCCCCAAGCTCTCGTTGATTCTGGCTCTTCTCCTCTTTTCCATAATCGGCTTGGACGACTAAATTAAAAAAATAAAATGACAGAAAACGTTAAAATTCTCGCTCTTGCTTCGTGCGTAAAAAGTCCCCGGTTTGGAGCGAGGAGCTTGTGCGTAATGTTGAGCGACATAACATTGCTTTGTGTCAGATGAGAGAGAGGAAAAGCCATTATGTTGTATATTTATACCAACCTTTCTGTGCTCGGAAGCTGTCTTGGGTTTATCGGGTGTTGTGTTCATGCTAGCCGGGGTTGCAGCGACCGGAGAGGAGGAGGTTTTTTCCATCATATCGGCAGGCATCTTCTTGTCGGAAATATCCCACAAAACGACGACAAATTACGATCCAGTGATGTAGGGAAAAGGGCGAGGAATACGCTGCTTCTTTCTGCTTGTGACACTCAAAAGTCCCCGCAAAAATATCCTGAGATATACCAAGTTAAAATCCGTTGGAGTGATGCGAGCGGCAGCAGCGGTTAGGAGCGGATGCAGAGTCTGTCTGTTGGCTCCCCGCGTGTGGCTCTTATTTATATCTCGGACTGCACGCGAACGGCTCGTGTGAAACTTCCCAAACTTTCTTTCCCACAGTAACTTTCCACCAATCAGGGCGAGGGACACGCGGCCCGAGGGGAGGACGGCTCGTGGTCGGCGCCCTCCCATTGGTTGTTTGGCCGTTGGAGCTGGCGGCCAATGGCGCGCGGCCCGGGTTCAGGGCACAGCCGGGGAACTGCCTTCAATCTTCAATCATCATTCCGTTTACATATTAACACTGGAGCCGCTGACCGGCCACCGCCGACCAGCACAGGAGGACTGCTTCCATCTGCAAGTTTAGGGCAACAGCACGGGATGGAAATAAGAAAATAAAATAATAATGAAAAATAACACAAGCCCAAATATACAACTACTACTACTAGCCTACTACTACTAATAATAACAATGATAATAATACTAATATAATAACAATAATAATAATACATCTTGGCATGTTTGATCCACAGGTTCAAAATAAAACCTTCCAGACAGTCATTATCAGCTGAATCCAAAATAACACAATCAAGTGAACTTTCATTCAGCCTTGAGCTGATTACACACTTCTGTCCCCTCTGTCTCCACAAACCAAAGTTACATTCTAACTCATATGTAGGCTAGGCTGCGCCGCGTAGCCCAAATTAATTCCTCGGCTCAAAACATCCTTAGTGACCTATATTGTCCTTTTAAAACCACTACAGTTGCCAGACTATATGCTGCATTTCAGAGTTTAATAATGTGCCATGGAGGGATAAGAGTATGCAGTTTTTTTTTATTTACCAAACTTTACACTAGTTAGTTATGTGCAGACAGGCCAAAACCCTAATAAAAAAATAAACAATAATATTCCTAAAGTATTACTACTTTCAACTAGTGCAGATTAACATAATGGTATAATTTCCCATCACAGAGGAAATAACACACACCCCATTTCCATTTTATTTATCTCTGTATACTTCCTACTGTATAACTTATTATGGTACAAATTTGGCATTTTGACATCTGTCGGTGTTGTGAATGTGGAGCACGTGCCAGGATGTTTTATGAGCGCGGTGGTTGGAGGTTTGGCTGCCGGGCTGCCGGGGGGCCGCCGGGCCAGGAGGGGTGGGGAGGGGAGGGGGCGGCGGCGGTGGTGGTGGTTTACATTAGAGGGGAAGGTAAATAGCAGCTGCTGTTTTAAAAGCCTGGGAAAACCACGCCTACAGAGCGAGCTGGATCGGGCTCCTTATCGGAATGTGAGCCAGAGCAGAGATATTTCTGAGCCGGAGAGCTCACACGATCAGACCGATGCCTCCCCGCCTGTGGCCGCTGCGCACTGTTCAAGGCTTTTAGATTTCAGGTCATAACTTCATTTCCTTATCTTTATCGCAGTTGGAGACACATGAGCACATGAGCAGTAAAAACATGTAATTGCGTCGTATAAATTTATTGAAGTGAAGCAGCAGCAGCCCCAAACGCTGGCTGTTACAACACCCCGAAACTTTGCAGATTGTGTGATTATGGTCATAAACAGAGAAGTTCATGTTAAGTTGAGCTTTACAATACATTTACCAAATTTAAAGTCATTTTGTGTTTGTAATTGTATGAAACTCCGGGCAGGTTTAGGTCTTGGATAAAAGAATTAAAGAGTAGATTGACAACTTCAACATTTCTTGCTCTCGCCGATATTACTCCCCCGGCCAGCCAAGTAAAAGTCTGTACAGTAACGCGTTACAGTAACGTCGTTACCTTGTCAGTAACGAGAAGTGTAACTACTTTTGTGTTTTACTGAGTAAAAAATAAGGATAAGGCATTGCTTTTATTATCACCTCAATCAAAATATCAGACTGAAGTTGAATTATCCAAAACCTATCATTACTGCCATCCGCTGATTTGTTTTCCTTATAATTAGTCGTCGTCCTCTCACACTTGGCTAGTTTATATGAGAAATGGAAGAAAAAGTTTACTTTCTGCGAGTGGAAGTATCACTGCTTTGATTTTTATAGAAATAAAGGATAACAAGAACATGGACATGAACGCCGGAGAGGAAACTCAGTTATCTTGGTTTTTGAAGGCAAAATGAGTAATCCACGATTGTTGTAGGGTGTAACTGAAAAGTAATGTAACGAGACGTGTAACGGATGACCGCCCCCGGGGGGGGGAGTGGTCACATTACCTTCACAAGGGAGTAATCCGTTACCTTTTATGAGTAACGAGCCCAGCACTGCCGGTCCCCCTTACGCACGACTCTCCGCTGAGCTCGCACACCTCCAGCTGCTGCTGCAGAGACCGCGACACGTGGCGCGCAGGCGACCGGGGGAAGGCGCTCCTCTCGCCGGCTTGCCGCCTGGATCTGCGGGGCGTCGCCCGCGGCTGGCCGCAAGATCGTGAATTTGATAGGCAATGCGGAGCTTGTACAAGGCTCCGGATCCTCAGCTGCACACGAGAGCCACAGAAATGGTTTTAGGTTTTGTTCACAGCTGTATTTTTGACAATATGAGCAGTGATGTAGCGGTAAATAAAAACTGTGAGCTCCAGGCGGTATCAACATGAGGCAAACCACCACCAATATGAACAAAGATGTATTATATTTGCAGGAAAGTATTCCTTTATGCTTTCCTTAACCTTAAAAGACTTAATCCTCATATAGCCAACACCAATTTGATATTACTACACCCTGAATTCCACATCTTACAGGTTTATGTCAGCCTAAAAAGGTGGCTAAATTCTATTTTAAAATGAGTTTAGGCGGGTTTACCCTCCACTACAAGATGAATATGAGTAATTGGCATATGGAGACTTCAATCAAACCACACACGTGTCTTGTGCGTAATTGCGCAAACTTGGCTTTTGGCAAGAGGGGATGCTTGTCTATACATGTAAACTGGCTATAATCCTAAATATCTTTCATGCGCGCGACTATGCACCCTCTGTCAAACACATCAGTAACATGTCTCATTGTTGTGGACTGCACACCTGACTCATTTTGACTCTTCACAATGGCACTGACAGAGTTCCAAAACAAATGTATTGATGTGAGGCAGACAGAGTGTAGGTTTTGAAACCCTCTCCGCCTGAATGACTTTCTCACGCTCATGTTGCAAGAGGTCTCCGGCGGTGAATTGAGTCACGGAGCCTTGGGTCTTTCGGTCCCTCCCTTTTCCCCGGGAGTAGAGCGTCTTATCGGGCGCACCTGGCTGCCGTCGGTCCCACGAGTGTTACCTGTTGCTGTGTGTCAACTCTTCTATCGCAAAAAAAAAAAAAAAAGCTGTGGGAAACGGGCACAACCAGCACGGTTCTCTGTTGTTAAAGCTTTGTTTCTATGAGATATTTGGCTGATGAAAAGGGGTTAGGGAAAGAAAGTGACAAATTGCTGGGCAGCAGACAGGAAAATAAAAAATGTGTAATGATTATTTTGCACTTTGGGTATGTTTATGTGGGACACCCAAAAGAGACACTACCACCCACTCTAACTTCTTCCATTTGTTTACCTGTGAATCCTTCTGTTCTACCAGCTCTCCATCCTTCTTCCTTCCTCATCCTCTCCTCTGCCTTTTTTATCTCTCTCCCTTTTCACATCTCTCCTCCCCTCCTCACCTCCCCCCCCCCCCTTTTTTATCACCCTCTTCCTCTTTTCTCATCCCTCCGCTCCCAGTCTTTCCCAGGACTCATATCTTTATTGAGCCCTCTCGACCATGGACCTCCACACTGCAATAATGCAATTAGGCAGGGAGATTGCAGGGCTAAAGTGCGTGTGAAAGTGTGAGATATTGCGCTCACAAACAATCTGGCCCGCTGTCACCCACTGCTCATGCCTTAATGTGTAAGCCATTGGTGAGCGGCGCTGCTGCCAACGGGCACTGCTGGTGCCACAAGGGTGACAAGGGTGTGTGTGTGTGTGTGTGTGTGTGTGTGTGTGTTGGGGGGGGGGGGGGGGTAGATGAAGCCTAGATGCCCATGCCAGTGCTGGCAAGAAGGGTGGGAGGTAAAGCAGGCAGACAGGCAGACAGACAGGCTGTATCAAGGCCAGGCTTGAGGTGCCATGTGGCAGCCGGAGCCAAGGCTGAGGGTGGCGGTGTGTTTGCGCAGCGCTGCTTTCCCAGGAGGCTGCCGCACAGTGGACTGACTGACTCACTGACTGACTGACTGACTGACTGACTGACTTACTGACTGACTTATCCCACGTTCACACTACAAGCAATACGATCAACAAGTCACCAGAAGTCCATCTATTTCCTACAGAACTGAACGACCAGGGAAACTGAGAGAAGTTGTCCACGGCTGAACTTTTCGCGGTCATTGCCTGATAACAGTGAATCAGATTTCCGCGCTTTCTTGTTTCTCTAGTAGTTCTGCCTGGAAATTGCAAAATGGACGAGAATATTACAGCCACTCAAAGCTTCCCAGTTCTCTACAACTTAAGTTTGAAAGATTATAGGAATAAAACGTCCCAAAAAACGATGCTTGGAGAATGGTTGCATCCATCGTTGGGGTCGATGGTAAGCTCTGAAGTCATTTTATAGAATTTTTTTCTGTTTATTTTTGATTAATATGCCCTTAAAATAGCTTTGTTAACTCACCAAAACAATGTAATGTTATGACAGGCAATACCAAAGCAGCTCAAAACCGACTACAAAGATGCAATCGGAGTGTCTTGCACCGCCTTGACAACTTATTGAAAGCGCTTAACGATAACAGAGCCAGTCGTTACCAATGTGTGGATTGTTAGAGGAGAGGGGGAGTAAGTGGAGCAGCGAGTCAGAGTGTGTGTGTGTGTGTGTGTGTGTGTGTCATCTCAGCGCGGCATGAATGTGTTGTATTAGTGGGAGTGGAGTAGGACCTGTGCTCGGCTGCTGTTAGCGAGGCCAGCCAAGGCTCGGAGAGCGGGATCAAAGCAGGGACAAAGAGAGAGAAGGAGAACTGACAGATCCTCCAAGCAGAGAGAACAGAGGGAGGAGAGAGGAGAGGAGAGGAGATGAGGGGGTTTGGAGGCTCTCCAGATCGCCCACCTCCCCTCTCACACACACACACACACACACACACACACACGCACACACACACACACACACACCGAGGTGCCTGGAGCAGCCTGGGAGCAAGGAAAACAATAAGTACAGTGAACGCACTCACGCTTTCTTTTTCTTACACACACACACACACACACACACACACACACACACACAAAGATCAGCATGGGTCACCGTAAGCCTCGCAGACACAGGCGCTGGGGTCCGTTTTGGCTGGCTAAAACAGAGAGAGAAGTGTTTTAAGGCCTGAGCGCCGGGCTGTGTGGACTGGAGCCTCCCCAGGCTGCTGCCGCTGCCTCTCTGCACCGCTCTCCACTTCAGAGACCGAGGAGCTCGCACTCCCTTCAGGGGTCTCTCTCTCTCTCTCTCTCTCTCTCTCTCTCTCTCTCTCTCTCAATCTTCCTCTCCTAACTTCACCCCCCCCGCTTCCATCCATCCACGTCACTCCTCTTTCTCTCTCTCTCTCTCTCTCTCTCTTCCTTCCCTCCATCCATCCCTCCCTCTCCGGTTCCTCTGATGCCTCCTGGAGCAGGTCGGCTCTATTTGCATGTGTGGGGGAGGCGGTGCAGCGTCGAAGGTCAGAGGTCACGGTGAGTCAAACCCGGCAGCGGTGGAGAGAGGAGCGGTTGGGGAGAGGACCAGTGAGTTGGCCTGGGTCTCTGGGTTAGCCTGCCTGGGGCTGGAGCAAACTGGGAATACTGCTGCTGCTGCTGCTGGTGGTAGTGGTGCGGGTGGGGGCGAGGGCCACTCATGCAAATGCGGAGTAACCACTATTCACTGGATCTTCTGACTGTAGACATCAATTTGTACACAGAGCTCAAACTGTCAAACTGCGGAAAAGATGAGAGATAACGCAGCGTTCGATTTGCTTCAGATGTTTTGGATTCGCGCTGGCTTACATTTACATTTTCCTACTTTTTAAATATTCAGTCAACACTATTTTCTGGAACAATATACAATGAGGGCAAAAGTTGTAGGTTCTGTTCCTGCAGTTAAATATATGTTTTCACTGTTAGTGGCATCAAGTGAAATCAGTGGCCTAGCATCATTGATCTCGGGACAATGATCGGTCTTTAAGCGAGCCATTAGATGTTTGTCTCAAAGCCAGTTTCCAGATTTGCACACACAGAAAAACAGAAACACTCAGCCAGAGAGGCAGGTTTCTCCACCGAAACATTAAGTGTCTCTTTGAGCTTAAGAACAGGTCTGCCCCTTTCTTTTTCTATCCATTAACCATCAGGTCCTTAAGAAACTGTGTGGGGGAGAATCGCCCAAGTGTCGCTTGTTTACTCTCAGCGAGCGCGGGGACATTTGAATTACAGGTGCATGAAGCCTCCCCATTTCCTCCTGAGGAGGCCGTTTGTTGACAGTAGATAAGGGGGCCAGCCTTTGAAGAGGCATGCATACATGCACACACATACATACACACACAAACACACACACACTCTCACACACAGCTCTTTTAACTGACGGCTTGATGCTGTGAATCATTATCTCTAATAGGCCCCAGTTTAGTGTAAACAAACACAGGCAAAGTATCGATGCAGATCTCTCCCATTCACCCACTGATCCCCCCTCATCACTGTCATCATACCTAGATAAAACGTGTCAGACCCCGGGTTCACTCATATTTGCATAAGGGCGATGAGTTTAAATGCTTTGTCAGGGAATGAGAGGGGGGGTTGCAGCTATGTAGCATGCTGAGGTGGTCTCGGAAGAATGAGGAAACTGTTTTGCCTTTCATACCAGTTGTTTCAACTTCCTGTTGCAGTATCTGTGGAAATGAGAGTGGTACCTATGGGCGGTCTTGTCATACTGGGCCACATCAGCCATATTTCAGCTGACATCTGATCTCACTAATGATAGTGGCAGGGTGAAGGGAGGGGTTGAGTGTACACTGGGGAGGTGTGTGTATATGTACAGTATGTACAGTATGTGTGTGTCGAGATGCAGTAGAAAGGAAGAATGAACGACAGATCTTATAATAAATACATATTCGTAAATAAATACATATATTTAGGATGGAAGCAGGGCGGCCTTGTGGTTAGAGAGAGTCTTTCAACCGGAGTGCCTGGGTTCACGTCCCATGTCAGCAAGCATCCGCCCTGCTGAAGTGTCCTTGAGAAAGACACTAGCTGCATTGTTCACTCAATCACTATTTCCTATGGAGTGTTGGTCATATAGTGAACTATTTGGGCAATAACCAAAAAAAGTGTTGGACACTCCATTAAAAATCAATGCTTCAAAAAATGTGTCGGATATTCGTGTGACGTACCCGGACTAGTGACTAGCTAGCTACTTCTTCTTCTTCTTCTTCTTCTTCTTCTTCGGTAAGACACGATCGCATTGCATGGTGGTATACATGAGAAATTGCAGGGTACATCCTCTGTTCAATACAATTTGCAGTGCATTGCGGTGAAGTATATAGTGAATCAAATTAACCGTTGAGAATTTGGACATTAGTACAAAATAGCGGACACAATATATAGTGCAGTATTTCTGTAATAGGGAACGGTTTTGAACAGAGCTGCTGTTCTGTACTGACCCTGACCTCTGACCTGCCTACAGGGATCAATAAGGTATCACATCGTTATTACCACTCAAACGTGATCATAACTAGCGGCTTGAGTAATAATTCATCAAATCTCCGAGTCTTCCCTGTGAGCTGAGCTGGCAGTGGGCAGAGCGGTCGGAGGAGCCTGGGAGGCCCTGCAGCCTGGTTAGCCTCCTACCTGGGCCAAGGCCAGCCTTATCAGACAAGGGGGCCTGAGGATTACTCTCCCCCAGAGCATTAGCCTCCCTCCTGGAGAAAAAGGGCAGCCATCTCCCCTCCTCCTCCTCCTCCTCCTCCGCCTTCCTCCTGCTCCTCCACCTCGAGCCCTCGTCTCCCCCCCTTCGGCCCTCAGCTCTCCACCTTTCCCGTGGGAGTTTGCAAAGCCAGGATAACCTTGAGACCTCAGCTGGTCCGCTGCCAGAAACATTAAAGAAATTCCCTCCTTCCCTCCCTTTCTCTTTCTATCCTCACCTCTCCTGTCCACCCCCCCCTCCCCCCCCTCTGCACCACCACCACCGCCGCCCCTCCAGCCCTCCTCCTGATCACCGGGACATTATTCTATTTTTTTCCTCCCTTTGCCCCCCCTCCCCACCCCACCTCCCTTTTTCTCTCTCCCTCCATTTTTAGGTCCCTTTTTTTGCCTTCTCAGCCTCCTCTGATTGTGACTAAGATTAGCCTTTTCTCTCTCTCTCTCCCTCCCTCATTTCCTCCTTTCTCGTCTTCGACAGGAGAGAGAGGGTGGGGGCTGGAGACGAGGGGGAAAAAAGTGCTGTTCACATGATCTCCTGCGTAGTCGACTATTATCTGTAGATTGTCGAGCTGCCAATTTCAATTTAGCCGGCCCTGTTATCAGGCCAAAAATAAACGCCTCATTTGAAAAGTGGAAATCAAACTGTCCCTGCAGGAGGGATGACTGACGTTGATTGCAAACTAACTGTTTTGGTGGCAGCCTGCACTTTGTGTGGCTTTTGTCTCTTGCCTCTCGCTTTCTCTTCCCCCCCACCTCTCTTTGCCTCTCTCCCTATTCTCTCTGGCGGCTTCACGGCTGTCATATTCCTTTAGTGCTGGAAAGGTCAAGTGCTGCTTGCTGCCTGTGAGATCTGAGGGAGCTCAGGGATATTCACCGCCCCCCCCCCCCCCCCCCCCCCCCCACACCTCTCTCTCTCCTCCTGCTTTGTGGCAACAATGCTCCTTGCTGCGAGCTCCCCTGCACTGCCACCGGCCAGCGGCAGCAGCAGCAGCAGCAGCAGCAGCAGCAGTAGCGGCCCGGGCTGCAGAGGAATGTGTTTATCCCCTGTAGTTAGCTCCCTCCTTTCATGTTCCCAGCTCCTCCAAGTTGATGTGTTTTCAACACGCCGCGCAGAGACGGGCCCGGTGTTCCTGCAGGACAGGAGCCGGGATCACTTCACCGTGTTTATGGTCGGGAGAAATGCTAAGTAATGAAGACGAGAGGGAGAGGGAAAGACGGGAGGAACATCAAAGGAAAAGTAATGATTTACATCTTACCCCAGTTGGAGTAAATTTACACTATGTTTCAGTCCGGCCCGGTAATGCTACACCGGCGCAGTAGATGGCCCTCAGTCATGCTGTGTTTTCATTCAGGAGTTCAGAAGTCAGGCTTTCATGTGGCCTACAAAATTTCAGCGAGGACAGCGAGCGAGTTTACAAACAGCCCAGTTCGGCTTTGTAATAGTTTCCCATGACATCACTACCGAGGGGCCTTGAGGGGCCGCGCATTGAATCCTTTTTGAGGCGTTTCTCTCTTTCTCTCTCTCTCTCTCTCTCACACACACACACACACGCACACAGGTATGACCTCATCACCACCACATTCCAGGTTTCACCTTGCTGCCCCCACCCTAGCCAAAGTCTCTCCCCCCCCTCTTTATGTCACGTTAACACCCTACCTGCCTCCCGCCTCACCCCACTCCCCCCCCCCCACGCTGCCCCACCCATCCCGAAGCTCCATTGTTCCCCACCAGTAAACATGGCAGTCCTGTCAGATTGGAGGGGGGCATCAGCTTTCAGCGAGGAGACGATCTAACTAAACCCCACTGTAGGATCGCAGGCCTGCTGGCTACACCTCTCCACCTCACACTGGTTTCAGCCATCAGTTTCACTTCTCCACCCACTCCGGCCCGCACGCAGTCACCGCTGGGCAAAGGATTATGGGCAAGGCCATTGACATGTAAGAGGTTGGTTTGGAGTCGAGTGTTTAGCCGCGGCCTGAGTTTCAGTGATCTAAAAGGGTTGGTTTGCTCACCACAGCTCCTCAAGGGCCATTATGGGTGCTACTTTCTTCACAGTGTGGCCTAACAATGAAAAGAATGATATCTAGTGTACATAATCTTTATTCATTTGATACAGGGGTTCCACTGTGCTGATTGATTCTATTCACTGCATCCAATTTTCCACTCAACTCAATCCATATTGGATAATGGTTTCTTTTAAGCCACTTAAATATGTCACCTATTGGGGTAAAGTAAACTGACTGTGTCAATGTGGCTGAAACTTGTTCAAAGGGCTGATAACATTACGAGAGTGTCTTAAAGGAATAGTTCACCCCCAAAATGAAAATTGTGTCATTATCTACTCAGTCGAAACTCCACTGAAGTTTGCAGGAGCACAAAACACACAGATAGCTTGAGTAGTTCCACCTCTGCCTCCTCCCAAACTATTGGGAGGAATATAGGGGATAATGAGGTAAATATTGGACTTTTGGACCCACGGTGCAATTGTTTGGCTACAAACCACTTGGATTATGCTGCACGAGTTGTTTGGAGAAATTTGATGGACATTTTATGCTTTTTTTTGTGTAAAAAGATAACTCCCTGTCAACTTTAATAATGCGGAGGAGGCTGAGACGGAGCTACAGGGGGCAAACTCGCTGTGTGTTCGGTGGTCCTATGAACTTCACTGGTATTTCAATTGGCATGGGCTCGAGTAGATAATGACTGAATTTTCATTTTGGGGTGGACTGTTCTCTTTAAGTAGTTTCTCAAGTAGACTAACACAAAGCCCTCGGAGGCAAACATAAACAACTCATCTGTTGCTATGAAGAGATGCGCTGCTTTACTCCCATAGGGTCTGCAGATAAAGAAGCAACACTGTTCAAGAACAACAATGACCACAAGCCTTTTTTGTAACGTATGTAAAGAAGGCAAACAAAAAAAAAAACACCACTTTTTCACTCTCGCAAAGTATCTAGGGTATGTAACCGAAAGCAACTAAGAGAATGGTAATATTATGCCGAGGCCTTGTTTGCAATTCTAAAATATTTCCGTGGACAGAGGCACTACCTGTCCTTGCTCTCTTTAGCTACGTAAGAAGATATTCCGCCCGTTGTTATGCAGCTATTCTGCCTGTGGCACACTTAGCGTGGATTGCAGAGGTGCGTGTTCCTCTGCTCCCTCCTCAGCCTACTCCAGTGTCCTCTGACTTCATTCTGCGCTCCGTCACTTTCCGCATTTACATTTTACACTTTTAGCCGATGCCCTTATCCACAGAGGCTTACAGTTAAGTGAGCGGGTCGGGATTCAGGGTCTCGCTTAAAACGATGACTCTGAACGCCTTGATGGATACACCTTGGCTGCCGTGGGGATTGAACCTGTGATCTTTCAGTTCTGGGGAAGGTATTTCTAACCTCAAGGCCACTCCGCTAATTGTTTTAAGATTTAATTATGGCAGAGGTTCTTTCATTCATTCATTCATTCATTCATTCATTCATTCATAACCTTTATTTGAATTCAAAAATCACTGAGGGTGACCCGCATTTACAGTGACGTTGAATGTACAATATTAAAATAGGGCAGACAAAGTCAAAGTAAACATATAAACAAAAAATTACAGTAATAATAAATAAGAAGCAAAATAAAAATAAAAAAGAAACAGTTGAGAGTAAAAGCAATCTTTGATGGTGCTGTCGAAAAGTTGAAAAGTGGCTATTAATTTTAAATCTCCATTATGCTTTCCTGTGTGTGCTGGTGCACTCAGCAAGTGGCTTGAAAAATGAAGGACTGTAAAAAGCAGTGAAACCAAATGTTTGCCTTTTTGAAACGAAATGAAAGTACATTCTTCATCACAAGAATTACACAATATGACCTGCAGGTATAGGCCTGGTTAGCTAGCCGGAGCGAGGGGTCAAGGGTTCAGCGAAAGGGCGTCACTGAGGAAACTGGGCTCGTGTCCTGGAGCAAGGTGACCTAACAGGATTAAACAGCGGCCTATCAGATCCATTTGGGATAACAACATCTGTCAAATGAGC
>NW_027283647.1:2500-25343 GCF_046629955.1 Centroberyx affinis | reverse complement strand
GTGACATGTTGGTGAGCAGAGCAGCTTAATAAATGCCTTAAAAAGTGACCAACTTTTTATTAGTTCCACTAATTGAGGATAGGGAGGATGGCTAGTTTCCACGCCATCCTCACAAGGTGGCATAAACATACAAATATACAAATTATACACACATAAATACAAAAAAGAAAGGGGGGGCAAGGAGCCATCCCCTTGCCCACTCTGCCTCCCACACCCTACCCCCCCCACCCCTCTTGCCGCTTCATGAATAATATAGATAGTGTTGCTTATCTGCAATCGTAGAAGTTCATCTATTCATACACATATTAATATAACATATCATAATTGTACACAAAACTAGGCATGTACACCCTCAAACTCGCCCTTCCTCGCATAAAAATATACACATAGGCCTATCTACAATCATATTTTCCATAAAATATATCACATGGTCAGCAGCTCTTTTAACAGCCTCTAATGTTTCTCCTTTAGCATTGTTTGCAGATGTAGTTGACAATTGTAAGTCTAGTACATTATGAAAGGAAGATATCCACTGATTAATAGATAGAGTATGTGGGGGGTATCCATCTTTTGATAAGGATTTCTTTTAAAAGACTTTTTGAAGTCTACTAACTGAACCTGCACACCTGCCGCCAGTCTCACTGAAGGACTGACCATAAGCACAACAGCTTCCTGAACAGTAATGAAAAGAATGAAAGAAGAAGAAGAAGAAGAATATGAAACGTTATTAAAACATATGCTTTTCACACCAAAAGCTACAAAAAACTGAACAGACAGACAATAAAAAAAACAGAACAACAACAACAAGTCAAACCCCAGATCAGATGAGAAGAGAGAAAACTGATGGATCGCTGTGGGGAAAACTCACAATCCAGATCAAAACACAGACACTACAGATAGATGACAAACAGCAGAGAACAGGAGACAGACAGCAACACAACAGGTAAAGAGGATGATCAGTGTACAGTAGATGAAGATAGAGAGGATGAGTGAGGACGGAATAAAAATAGCAGATAACAGATGAATGAACACTTCCACAGAGGAAACAGAAACATGCAGGGTTTTATTCCTGTTTCCCCGGCTGCTGCCTGACTGACTGAACCTGTGTGATAAGAAGCTATTTTCTGTCTGCCAGCTGAGCTAATGAGATAAGAGGAATCTGCTGTATATCCATGCAGGAGATATAGAGGAGGAGGAGGAGGAGGGGGGGGGGGGGGGGGGATCAAAGCATTTCACAGCCAGTTAAACCTCCGTCTGTCTGGGAGTTTCTCACGGTGTAAATTTTGGCCATATAGAAGCTTTACAGTTTCATCACCAGCCAGCTGAGTCTCCATGATGGATGAACACTGTATTTATTTTTATTTATTTAACCTTTATTTAACCAGGAGTGGAGTCTCATTGAAATTAAAAATCCCTTTTTCAAGAGTGTCCTGGCCAAGACGGGCAGCAGCACAGTTACACGGTTGCAGACATAAAACAAACATATAACAATTTAAAACAAAAACAAAGAACAAATTACAGAATCATAAGAGATATCAAGAAACATTCATCCACATTCAAAACATCTACAGCCAGATGTGCTTGCTTCCAAGTCATTTAGAAACACTTTAAATGCATCCAGTGAGACCAGCTCCCGAAGATTCAGGTCATTTTGCAACTGATTCCAAGCAGAGGGAGCAGCAAAGCTAAACCCCTTTTTCCCAGTTCAGTACGGACTTTAGGGACAGATAGTAGGAATAAGTCCCGGGAGCGAAGACAATAACTTTCCATACTTTTTTGAAGGATGTAGATCTGTAGGTAAGATGGAAGCAGACCAAGAATAGTCTTATAAATAAGCATATGCCAATGGTTAAGTCTGCAGGTGGACAAGAATGTAGAATTGTAGAACTGTGTGTTAGTGAATAAAGTGTAAATGTGTCTGAAGCAGCTGTCAGCAGAGAGCAGCTGAGTCAGCTTGTTGTGGTGTGGCTGTAGATCCATTCAGTAACGTTCTCAGTAAAAGTGAATAGTGTGATAAGGTGGATTTGTTTCCAAATGTAGGTTACTGTGACACAGTAAACTGTCTTGTCTTTAGTCTCTAGTCTCTACTCCAAAACACAAGTATAAATAATTTACAAACTTACAAAATAAAGTAAAACCAGATTTCTCTTCTCTTCTCGGCTGACTGACAGTTTCTGATGGAGAAAATACCAAAGTTTTAAGCTGTAATGGATGTGATTTAAAATGTAGCAAAGTACAAAAGTTCAGTGAAAACATGCTGAAGTAAAATTACTGATTTCAAGGAATACTCAAAGTACAATTACATGAAAAAGCCACTTAATTACAGTAACAAGAGTAACTGTAATGAGTTACTTCCACTCTTGCTCTTATGCGGACTCTCTGTTGTGTAAATACTGCTGAGACCCCTGACCCCTGACCTCTGACCTCCTTACTGCTTGTAATGTTGATGCAGGACCTGAAGCTGACTCTCCTGCTGGCCTCAGTGCAGTCTGTCTGGAGAACAGGTGCAGAAACAACTAAAGTGTGAAATGTAAAAAGTCCTGAGCTGAACTCTGTAGTTCAAACCCCGACCAGCAGGAGGCGACACAGCTGAAGGTTCAGTCTGGATTAAAAATCACCAAGTACAATAAATACACAGGAATTATATGGATAACTAACAGAGTGATACAGGCTGGAGAGAGAGGAGGAGGAGGATGGAGAGGAGAGGAGGATGGAGAGAGAGAGGAAGAGGATAGAGAGATGAGGAGGAAGATGGAGGGAGGAGGATGGAGAGAGAAGGCTGGAGAGACAAGGAGGAAGATGGAGGGATGAGGAGGAGTTTGGAGAGAGGAGGAAGATAGAGAGATGAGGAGGAGAATGGAGAGGAGTGGAGGAGGATGGAGGGAGACAGGAGGAAGATGGAGAGGAGGAAGATGGAGAGAGGAAGAAGAAGATGGAGAGAGGAGCAGGATAGTGAGATGAGGAGGATGAGAGAGGAAGATGGAGGGAGAGAGGAGGCAAGGAGAGGAGAGGAGGAGGATGGAGGGAGAGAGGAAGAGGATGGAGAGGGGAGGAAGAGGATAGAGAGGAGGATAGAGAGAGGAGGAGGATGGAGGGAGGAGGATGGAGAGAGGAGGAGGATAGAAAGAGTAGGAGGAGGATGGAGAGAGGAGGATTGAGCGATGAGGAAGAGGATAGAGAGATGAGGATGAAGATGGAGGGAGGAGGATGGAGAGAGAAAGCTGGAGAGATGAGGAGGAAGATGGAGGGATGAGGAGGAGTTTGAAGATAGGAGGAAGATAGAGAGATGAGGAGGAGGATGGAGAGGAGGATAGAGGGAGGAGGAGGAGGAGGATGGAGTGAGGAGGAGGATGGAGAGAGGAAGAAGAAGATGGAGAGAGGAGCAGGATAGAGAGATGAGGAGGATGAGAGAGGGGGATGGAGGAAGAGCGGAGGATGGAGAGAGGAGGATGAGGATAGAAAGAGGAGGAGGGGGATGGAGAGAGAAGGCTGGAGAGACGAGGAGGAAGATGGAGGGATGAGGAGGAGTTTGGAGAGGAAGATAGAGAGATGAGGAGGAGGATGGAGAGGAGTGGAGGAGGATGGACGGAGACAGGAGGAAGATGGAGAGGAGGAGGATGGAGAGGAGGAGGATGGAGAGAGGAGCGGGAAGGAGAGAGGAGAATGGAGGAGGAAGATGGAGAGAGGAGCGGGATAGAGAGTTGAGGAGGATGAGAGAGGAGGAGGATGGAGAGGAGGAAAGAGGGAGGAGGAAGATGGAGGGAGGAGAAAGAGAAGGATGGAAGATGAAGGGAGATGCAGGAATAGAAACAGAGGAGGATGGAAGGAGGGAGATGGATATCAGATATTATAATAATATAATAAAGAGTGAAACTGAATGAAAGTCTGTCCACAGTGAACTCAGAGAGTAACAGATATTTATTTAGAAAAATAAATAAGAAGAACACTGAAGCAGACAGGAGAACAAATCTACAATAAACTCTTCTTCTCATCTTCAGACAGCAGAACCTCCAGAAGGAAACACACACACTGAGAAACGTATGAAACAACCTGCATTTATATTCACTTCCATTATATTCATCAATTATTTTACACTGCAGAGTCCAGCTGCTCCATCTGCAGAGGAAACATCTGGAAACATCAAGTCTGAGCGAGGAGAGTTCAGACAGGAAGTCACAGACAGAAAGACACATTCAGACTTTTTAAGTTGAATTTAAAGGTCCCACATCATGTAAAGCAGGACTCTCCTCTCCTCTGTGATGATAAAGGAGTTGGATGGTCTATCTATCCAAACGAGCCGTTTGGACTTCCGTAACTTTGTGGCGTCACAAAGGTTCGCTCATTATCATTTCTGTAAGAAATAATAGACTAACAAAGTGTTTTTTTCAAAGCGGTTGAGCGGTTGTCGTTGTTTATTACCGGAGAGTTTTCCCTACCTGTAGCCGCCGGGCCGCGGAGTCTCACGTTTCACTCTGGAAACGGTTAGCCGATCGGAACGGAGGGGTCGTTAATATTAATGAGCCTTAAAGACACGGAGACAGAAACGGCCTGTTCTTGGTAAGGCTCAGAGAGATGCTGGAAAATGAACGTGGAGAAATGGATTGAGAGAGTTTTTGGTTCATGACATCTAGGGATGGGAATCGAGAACCGGTTCCAAATTGTTCGATCCATCGGAATCGTATGCCTCCAAGGTTATCAATTCCTTTTATCGATGCCGCCATGTTTTTTCTGACAGTTGGGTATTGCAGTTGCCTTGCATTGTTGATTTTATGTGCCAGTTTTATATTTGGTTCAAGCTTATTCCCTTTTGAAAAGGAGTATTGTAATTTATTCAAATGTTACTAGGCATACATGCCTATTTTTCTAAAGAAGAATTGTTTATTTTATCAGTCAGTTTTATATTTGTTTTCCAAGTTATGTCCTTTTAAGAAAAGGAGCATTGTAATTTATTTTAACATGTTCAAATGTTATTAGGCAGACATTCTACACTGTGTTCAGACTCAAGAGATAATTAAACAGCTGCGTTGATGCTGAAAACCTGTGTAGGCCTACTTTATTTTCCACACAGAAAATTGATCGGGAATCAATCAGGGAATCGATAAAGAATCGGACCGATAAGCAGAATCGATAATGGCATTGGTATCAATAAAATCTTATCAATTTCCATCTCTACTGACACCACACACACAGCTTTGAATGGACCTCAAGACACAAAATAAAACTCTGGAGAGTGGAGAATATGGAGCTTTAAGTCCAATTTAAAAACCAAAACACAGAACCACAGCGGTCTGCAGCCTGTTTCTGACTGAACAGCTGAGGAAAGTTGTGAAAATATAAACGGGCAGAAAAAGGAAAAAGAACAGCAGGAAATTAATATTCAAATGTGTTTAGTAAAGCAGAGGAAGCAGATTGAACTGCTAACTCTGTTCTGATTCATCTGAGAAACCTGACAACACATGGTGAAGAAATAAAACCTATGATAACTGATTTTTTTAAGGCCTTAAATCTCGATAATTTTTTTTCAGACTTTTTTAGGCTCTGGGGATATCTGAACACAGTTTGGTTCCATAATCAACTTTTAACTGTGCTGCTCTGTCTGTTTTTGTTCTTGAAACTACTTTCTGCATCATTCAGTGTTTGTATTGCAGGAGAGACGATCATTACAGTTTCATCTAGTTTTATATTCCATTTTGGGTAAAAACATCATAGCCTCAAATCCATCATTCTGTTTCTCTAAAATGTAAAGAATCCAGTCAGGAAAAGTATCAATTTCCCTGTCTGTCTGTCTGTCTGTCTGTCTGTCTGTCTGTCTGTCTGTCTGTGTGTCTGTCTGTCTGTCTGTCTGTCTGTGTGTCTGTCTGTCTGTCTGTCTGTCTGTCTGTGTCTGTCTGTCTGTCTGTCTGTCTGTCTGTGTGTCTGTGTGTCTGTCTGTGTCTGTCTGTGTCTGTCTGTCTGTCTGTCTGTCTGTCTGTCTGTCTGTGTCTGTCTGTGTCTGTCTGTGTGTCTGTCTGTCTGTGTGTCTGTCTGTCTGTCTGTCTGTCTGTCTGTCAGATTCATATTCAAAATTGATTTTCACACTGTAAAGGTCAGAGACTCTGCAGAAAGATCTTTTCATTATTGTGTTTTCACCCAGTTTGCCCTCTGGAATCAATAAAGTTCTTCTTATCTTAATTGTGTTTGCCTTTAATTTTCCTCTCTGGAATTGAATTCATTATTTTTGTTAATTTTTACTCTCTATGACCTCAGGTGTCTGAGTGCAGAAACTCTTTTCGAAGATAAACTCACTGATTTGAGTCCAGAATGAAATTAAGACCAAGTACCATCATGGAAATAAGGATTTTTTTTTTGGATAATTTCAGGATGCATACAAGTGTTTTAAATATCAACCAATAAACAAAAGTAAAAATTTCTCTCAAAATGTGGAAAACAGCGGTTATGGATTCAGAATATTATCATAGATCTCTGTTTTATTTCATAGAAACATTCAGAAAGACGTGAAGGGAATGTACAGGTGACTTTACACAGGCGGGTCAGGCTGCTTATCAACAGCTGCGTTACAATCAACACTAATGTCCCTTTTGGGCCTCCGTACAAACACCGACAACATCAGTCACAGTCCACAACACGCTCTGCACCAGAAAACACTTTGAATACACTGTACAGTCCACTGCCACACAACACAGAGGAGCAGAAACAGACTGAAACTGAAACACACTGCAAAACATCACAAGCTGTCCAGGGATGTTCTCTTGTCTCCAGACCTATCAGCTTCTTTCATGATATTTTCAGTCAAATCATCTCACTGCACTGGCAGATAATCTGCTGGTTTCAGTAAATTTCAGTTGATTCAGGCCAATATGTACGGAAGCTGAGAACGGACGTTTTTTTTAATGCTGTTATCTCGAGATCACAAGTTAATTATCTCGTTATCTCGAGAAAACGAGCTTTGTTATCTCGAGATACTCAACCCGTTATCACTAGAAAACAAAATGTCGTTTCCTCTTATTACTTATAATGTTTATCAGAGATCAGGAGCCATGCCAGCATGCAGAGATGGCGTCTGGACAACTGTAGCAACTGATTTAAGATGAAAATGTCGGATCAATGAGTATCCATTACTGATCAATACATCAGACTGGACTTCAGTCAAGGTCTAAGGCAGAAACTGCATTGTGTCTTTCTGTTAGAGAAAACATTCAGATCAGTCCAACACTAGCAGTTCTGAATCCTCCTGACAGTCATGACAGTGATCTGAAGGCTGAAATCAGCTGTGATCAAATGAACCAGACTCTCATTTTCCAGTTCTCCATAATGATCCTGTGATCTCCAGAAAACAAAAGTCGTTTTCTTGTGATAAATTATCTCGTTATCTCGAGAAATCGTCCTTTTGTTTTCTCAAGATCATGAGATAAATTAACCCGTTATCTCGAGAAAATGAGCTTTGTTATCTCGAGATAACAAAATAATTAACTTGTGATCTCGAGATAACGACATTAAAAAAAAAATTGCAAGCACGGCTGTTCTCGGCTTCCGACTTCTTTCAAGAAACCATCATAAAACAATGAAGAAAATCTGCAAACAAGAAACTTTCTCCAAAACAATTTTACTTTTTACCAAGAAAATGTCCTGAAACAAGTTGCATTCTCCTGAGAAAGTGCTGCCAGTGCAGTGAGATGATTTCACTAAAAAAAAAAAAATCCTAAAATAAGCGTGATAAGTCTGGAGACGAGATACAATAACTGAACAAGTTCATTTTTGCAGAAACAGAAACAGAAACAACAACAAACCGAAAAGAAAAAGTTAAAAATACTTAAATATCTAGAAAAGTGCGTTCACAGATCTCAGGAATAATTTCAGGAAACGTTTCGATTACATGAGGAGAAAAGTTCAGATGGATTTAAGGATTTTGTTTCTGGATTTAAAGTCTTTAAAGTATTTAGTATCTGTAATTTTCTTGCTTGATAATGATTTTTATTTTAAATAGATGTTGCACTTTGGCAAAAATATACTGAACAAACTGAAACCCTTTTTTAAAGCAAGCCAGAACTCTCTCTCTCTCTCGCTCTCTCTCTCTATCACACACACACACACACACACACACACAGAGTTCGGTATCTTCAGGTATATTTGCGTTGTTGGCTGTTTGAAACACTACTGCAAATCTTTATCATCAAAAAACAAACAAACAAACAAACAAAAAACAAACAAAAAGCCACATTTTCAGATTTCTTCTGACAAGTCATTCGGCTGTCCAGTAAAAAACACTTAAACACACAAACTAAAATCACAGTTTTCTGCTGTGAGGAGATAACTTCTCATTAAGTCCACAAACACAAACAAAAAGCCACATTTTTCTCAGTCAGGATGACATCACCAAACACATGACATCACCAAACACATGACATCACCGCTGTGTGTTTGCGATAACAGCGATAAACTGAGAAAACAGAGAGAAATCTGAAAATATGGCTTTTTGTTTGTTTTTGTTGACTTAATGAGAAGTTAAGTTTATTGGTAACACCTTACAATAAGGGTACATTAATTAAGGGTTAGTTAGTGCTTAATAAACATTAATTAAACCTTAATTAACAGTTAACTAATGTGTCTGGTAATCATTTACTAATGGTGTTCATGTTAACTAAGGTATTAATTTACACATTATTTAATAGTCATCTTTAATAATGTGTAAATTAATACCTTAGTTAACATGAACACCATTAGTAAATTATTACCAGACACATTAGTTAACTGTTAATTAAGGGTTAGTTCATGCTTATTAAGCATTATCTAACCCTTAATTAATGAACCCTTATTGTAAAGTGTTACCAGTTTATTTTCTGATCCTAACACCAACTAACAAAAATGACAAAATCTCATTTTATTTATACAAAATCTCATGTTGCAGCCTTCTTCCACTGCAGGACAGAGGAGTGCAGACTGGGTTTCATGGCCTGCGGGTCCTGAGTTTCCTCACACTGAAAACACTGAGAAGCTTCAGCTGGAGTTTGCATGTTGTCGTGTGTTTCTGCTGAGGAGAAACAAACAAACAAACAAACAAACAAACCAAAAACAACAGACAGGCGAGAGGAGGAACACGACACACTGAGAGGAGGAAGAGGAAAACCTCGAGGCTCGTAGAAAAGTTGCACGATGCGCTGCTCATCTCAACACATAATTTCATCTTGTATTAACGTTTAAAAATCTGTTTTGTTGTCATGAAGCAAGAGAAGAATTCACTTGTCCCAATCCAATTTATCTAAGAAAAAAAAATACAAGTTTGTGGCGTTTTCAAACCTACAGTCTGTTTGTATTGATCTGAGTCAGGTTGAATTCTTGCTTTTTTTTGCATTTATACATTGGTTTATCAAAATTTCAAGTGAACCATAAAACCACAAAAGCCACACAGGAGCAGCCATTTCATTGGTTGGTCACAAATTCGGTGCAGGAAATGACTTTTTTGGGGGTAAAACTTTTACTTAAAGGAAAAATCCAGCCTCAGAGAATCTTATGTTTAGATTTAATCAATCTGTGATGTTCAAAACACTGTGCTGTGGTTTAGTTTCTGGTGAACCCACTTTCCCTCAACCTGCCTTGTCTACTTCTTCTTCTGTCAGTGATTTCCTACATTTCCCAGAATGCCTTTCACCAACCCCCAGAGAAGGGGTATTAACTTGTTGCTTTCACTCACAGGTGGGCGTATCGGGTGTAGAAATAGCCTGAAGGTGTGATGATTCAGCTGTGGGTTTAGTACTAGTAAGAGCAAGACCCCCAGCCTGTCTCTCTGCTGCAGTGCATGCTGGTCTCTCTCCCGCTCCTGTGGGTGGAGAAACTGGTCTCTCTCCTCTTCTCTGATGGATCTCTCCCTGTATGATTGTTGAACGTCTCTCGGTGCAAAATGGCGGCTCTAGAAAGAAGCCCTCGCTCTTTGATTCTGAGGGACTGACACCAAAACCTGACGTTTACCGCTGAGGTTTTACATCCTGAAACATTTTCTCATATCAAACTCCACTGGAGCTGCTGGAAACATCTGGAGGTGACGTCACCTCGTCTACGATTGGCCGGTTATCCACCAAGAAGAAAAACACAACTAACTACTGAATGGAGCCAGAGATGCAAGGTTTTAAAGGGAAACCAAACACAGAGACCATGTTTCAAAAAACATGCTACTGAATTTCTGCTATTGGCTGATCCATGACAAACAATGACAAAACATGTGACCTACATCACAGGTAACCAAGATCAGCCAATAGCAGAGTGCAATACCATGTTTTATCCAGTAGATGTCAGTCCAACCTGAACTGTACTCTCTGTGTTTTAGGTCTCTGTGTGAAGTCTGACATCTAATGGTAAACAGCATGCTAGTGAAATGGCCATCTGCTATTGGCTGATCTTTGGTGCCAGGTGATGTCATCACCTGTTGTACTCTATAGAAGGTGACATCATCACCTGGCACCAAAGATCAGCCAATAGCAGATGGCCAGTTCAGTACCTCACTTTTCACCAGTAGATGTCAGGCTTCACCACAGATTTGGGTTTAGCTACTCTCAAGTGTTTTAGGGTGGATTTTTCCTTTAACCCATGATTCACAGCATGTTTAACCCATAATGCATAGCGCTTCCTGTTGTTAGGTCATGGTTTGGAAACGTAACAGGAAACAACAACAACAGCCCTCTGTAAACCCAGAAGAAGAACGAACAGGAAAGCGGCTGCAGGTTTGTGAATCATTTCTCTGAGCTGTCAGATCGACTCCAGATCAAATTATTCTTCAGGTGGTTTTTGTTTTTGCGTGGCGAGTCTGAGGCGGACTCTCTCTGCCTGACCGTTCGGGGTCAGATGAGCGCGGCCGACGGGTCGCCGGCGCCGGACGGGAGGGCGGAGCCCTGCGGCGTCTCCCTGGAGACAGGCCCCGCCCCCGCGCTGCCGTTGGCCGGCCGGGGGCGGGCGGGGCGAGAGCCGTTCCGGCCGACGGGCAGGAAGGGGCTGGACTCCAGGGTCACCACGATGCTCGGGATCCGACCGATCGTGCCCCGCGTCACATGACCGTCTGCAAAATCACTCTGTCAAGCAGAAGGACAAACGTCATGTTCTGTTCTGTTCTGTTCTATTCTATTCTATTCTATTCTATTCTATTCTATTCTATTTGACTTATTACTTCATTTTACTAGTTTACTACAAAATGCCGATATTTTATCATATTATTTTATATTAGATTATTGTACTGGTTCACTAGTAATTATTTTAGTATATTATATTATCATATATTATATTATATTATATTATATATTTCTATTTAATTTACTATTTTGCTAGTTGCTATTTTACAGTTGTTTTACTGCTTTACAATAATTTCTTGCAATTATTTTGCTAAAACATATTAATTATATTATATATTGTATCATATTATATTATATTTGATGTGGTCCATTACAATGGAAATGAGTTTTACTGATCCATCTAAAGAAGAAAATTGGGATGACATCCCAATTTCTCTATTCATTCTTTCTTTCTTTCTTTCTTTCTTTCTTTCTATTCATCCATCTATCTATTCTTGTCTCTGATTACAGTAATAGATGGTTGACAGATGTACGTAGTTTGACGTATTTTTAAAATGAGGTGAGTTTAGAGGAGCACTGTGGCAGAAAGTGGTGATGGAAGGTAAGAGCTGCTCAGATCTGTTTCTAAAAGAGAAAACAAACATCAGAGACATCAGAGCTGCAGTCTGTAAGTCGCTCCATCTCATCTCATCTCATCTCATCTCATCTCATCTCATCTCCTGTCTGTTCTGTTCTGTTCTGTTCTGTTCTTGTTTTAATCAGACGACCATCAGCCGTGACTTTAAAACTAAACACCTACTGGCAGCATCCCTCACCCCCCCCCCCCCCCCACCGCTGACATTTATAATAATTACACTGCAGGGATTCTGTCTGTCAACCATCTATTTATCAGAGACAAGAATAGATAGATGGATGAATAGAAAGAAAGAAAGACAGAAGGAATGAAAAGAGAAATTGGGACATCATCCCAATTTTCATCTTTAGATGGGTCAGTAAAACCCATTTCCATTGTAATGGACCACATCAAATATAATCTAATATGATACAATATATAATTTGTTTCATATTATGGGGGGGGGGGGGGGCAGCGGCCATGTTGCTTTACATAATAACACACCAGGACAGAAGCCAAGTCTGATATGAGGAAACAGATACAGATGTGGGAACAACAGGTGTAGCTGCAGCTGAGTTCTGATTGGCTGAATGAACAGTGAAATGTGTAAAATACCTGATAAACCTGTGACTCAATACTACTTAATTGAAATATTAATGAAATAATATTATAATAAACACACACCAGACTACATACCAGTTAATTAAAATATTAAGTAGTATTGTAATATAAACACCTGTGACCCCATACCAGCTAATTATATATTAATATTAATATTATGACCGTATAATCATTCTTTTATATACTAGATATTCTAATATATAACACACCTGTGATGGCAGTTTATTTAAATATTGATTTAAATATAGTATTAATGCAGCTACTGTTCAAGAACTATGTTGCAAAAGGGAATTTATTTTTATTTAATTATTGATTGAAAGAATATAGATAATTTGAGCTGGTTCTTTTCCATTAAAACAGTGTTACTGCTGTTTCAAAGCTGCTTAGTGGCTTATTGCCTCTATAAAACGTCAATAACAAACCATAGTTTTTGTTTTCTTTGTTTGTTAAAGGCATAAGCTTGTTATTTTTCTCTCTTATTTCCGGTGTGAATACTGACATGAAGAGCAGACCGGACTTACATTGGGGATGCTGCCGCGCTCGCCGCCTCCTGCCAGGGAGAAGTCTGCATCATGAGAAGTCTGGAACAACAAGAACAGAGACGAGCGACCGGCTGAATCTCACTGTCACTCCAACAGACAGACACAGTCAACCCTGCCTGGATGAATGGAGGTCAGAAAAACATAAATCTGATTTTAATCAAAGTTATCAGCATCAGCCAGGCAAATGAGATCAGAGGAACACATGTCAGAAACATCAGTCTCACCTACAGTTATAACACACTGTTACAAAACACTGACAGCTTTCAGTCAAACTCCATATGAAAAGACAAAGAGGATTTTCTAATTCAGCCTGAAAAGCAAACTGAGCAGATTAAAGAGCCTCCACTTTGTCAAAAACACAAAGAGCGGCAGATTAACAGGAGGGATTACCCAGAATCCTTTTGGCTCCTGTGAGGTCACTCCTCAGGTGACCCTTGTGATCTACAACAGTGATTCTCAACCTCTTTTGCTTGTTGACCCCTTAAAGCGAAGCGGAGCCTCCATCACAGGCCTCACATGCAGGATGGTGAACAGCTCAACCACAGAAGGAGGATTTTCCCTTTTCAGGTCGTTTCATTTCATTTGATTTGATCAGAGGAAGCCTAGAGACTGAAGACTATTCTGTATTTCAGAAGAAAAAGCCAAAATTTGAGAAAAATTATACAAAATAGACATGATAATAAATTTGTACTGCAGAAACATGTTTTTTTCTATCCCATAAATCATCGCTTGACCCCCCAGACTTATCTGACAATAAAGTTCTATTGTATCGAAGCGTATCGTACCGAATGGTATCGTATCATATCGAATCATATCGTTTTGTTTCGAATTGAATCGAATCATATTGAATTGTTTCGAAGTGTATCAAATCGTGTCTTATCGAAGCATATCGTAGCATATTGTATCATGTCGAATCATATCCTATCATATTGAAGCGTATCATATCAAATCGCATCGTAGCGAATTGCATCGTATCACATAGAAGTGTATCGTATCGTACCGAATTGTATCGTATCGAATCATATCGAATCGTATCGAATTGTTTCGAAGCGTATTGAATCGTGTCGTATCGAAGCGTATTATATCGAAGCGTATCATATCAAATTGTATCATATCAAATCGTATCATAACAAATTGTATCATATCAAATCGTATCATATCACATTGTATCATATCAAATCGTATCATATCAAATCGTATCATAACAAATTGTATCATATCAAATCGTATCATATCAAATCGTATCATATCACATTGTATCATATCAAATCGTATCATAACAAATCGTATCATATCACATTGTATCATATCAAATCGTATCATATCAAATCGTATCATATCACATTGTATCATATCAAATCGTATCATAACAAATCGTATCATATCAAATCGTATCATATCAAATCGTATCGTATCAAATCGTATCGTATCAAATCGTATCGTATCAAATCGTACCGTATCAAATCGTACCGTATCAAATCGTATCGTATCAAATCGTATCGTATCACATTGTATCGTATCAAATCGTATCGTATCAAATCGTATCGTATCAAATCGTATCGTATCAAATCGTATCGTATCAAATCGTATCGTATCAAATCGTACCGTATCAAATCGTACCGTATCGAAGCATATTTAATCGTATCGAATCCTGTTGCATCGTATCGAATCATATGGAATCGTTTAGTGAACTGTACTATGGAAAAAAAAAAAACACTGCACACTCTAAGAAACAGCTCCATTTTTCTAAATTTTTTCCTTTTCTGTAGTTGCTTTGCCACGACCAGAACCTCACTACACCTTCACTTTATCCCTGAAATGTCCTTAATTTCTTATTACATTAACATTATTTATCCATTAAAAAAGTAAGGTTAGTATCAGGGGTTTTTAAGGGATTTATTCATGGGTCGATTCACAGAGACACTAGAAATTAGGGGATTTTTAATACCTTTTGTGCAGGTTTACAGGTTATTAATGAGTTATTAATGGAAAGTTCCTGTCTCCCTGAACTTTACATTAAATTAGAAACTATGCAGTTAAAAATTAAGGGGCGTTTAAGGAGGTTTTGATGGCGTCTCCTCCATTAATATCTCCCTTAATTAATTCTAAGGGGATTAAGGTGGCGAATTAATGTAAATGTAGAGTTATTTTAAGGGATTACTGGTTCGTAGAGATCTTTCTTTACATGTTTTACTGAATTGCACAGTCATTCTCACTCACTTCAGAGCATCAGCTAAATTCTTAATATGTGAACTGAGGGTGAAACGTCCTGAGAAGTGAACTCTCTCTCTCTGTGATCCTGTCCTGCTGTTTTCACGCTGGCTGTTCTGATGAAGGTCGACTCGGACAAACACTCAGCAGTTCCCACAGATACAAACCTGTCAGACCGGATTACAGGGAAATGTGTAGAAAATGATGCACAAGTCATTTAGAAAGTGATGAGATTTGTTCCAGCAGACGACTGAATTTAAATTCTGTTTTCTGAATTTGTATGGAATGATTGAATTTATTGAAGTTGAAACTGATTATAGAAATCAAACTCATGATGCTCTTACCAAGTTTTTATCCTATTAAACCATATTGCATTGAAAAGTCCTAGATATTTAGTTTTCTTTAAGATATTAAATTGATACTGGACTGGACTTGATTTGTTCTGACTTGACTTGCTGTTCTACATTTAGACTTGACTTGACATTAATGACATGGACTTGACTTGGGCTTGACTTGGTAATCTACATTTAGACTTGGGACTTGATGTGAGACTTGAGCCTCAGGACTTGAGACTGACTTGGAGTCAAGTCTTCCACCCTTGTGTAGATCAACTGTCCATTTCTATGGCTTTACACCAGTCTTCATGTGTTTTGTTGAGGATTTGTTTTCCAGGAGAGAAAGTCTTCTTTACCTTTTCGAAGATTCCCGAGTCGTGGCTCTTTATCTTGGACTTGAAGCTGGAGGAGGAGGAGGGTTTGAAGTCGGGGAGTTCGGCCGTGTCTCTGCTGATGTCACAGGAGACCTGACGACTCGCCGGCCTGGAGCCCATACTGGACAGGTCGCCTCCGTGTCCGTCCAGCCCTGCACACACACACACACACACACACACACACACACACACTCTTCTGGTTAGACAATAATACACATCAACACAGACAACACACTTATTTTATTATTTCAGTGTTATTATTTATTCTATTTATCCTTCATTTATCCAGGGAAACTGGACAGGAGGTTGGGGGTTAAGTGCCTTGCTCTAGGGCACTTTAACATTTTAACGGTGGTTGTTGAGGAAAGGGAGAGCGTCACTCCTTCACTTTTCCCACCAACAGTTCCCAGCTGGTCCAGGGATTCAAACCAGCAACCTTCAAGTAACAAGCCTGTTTCTTCGACCTCTAGACCGCCTGCAGCCCTAAAAACATAAAGCCCAAAGCTTGATTCCACATTCCACTACGTTTCCTTCAAGATTACTGGAAAAATTTGATAAATTAACTTTTCTTAAAAGTAGTAATAAAGTACTCCACTTCCCCGGCACAGAAATGGGCCGGTCCGTTAAAATTCAAGCTGTTTGGAGGATTATACACCCTACCGATTAGTGATAAGTCTCAAATTATATTTTCCGATGTGTGTTTGTTGCTGATAAGCGAGACAAAAACAAACTGACAGATTTTTGAAGGACCCTGGTGTGGCAGCAGCCTTCAGCCTCGGGCCGCTCCTTTGTTTCTGAATGCACAAAATCTGTTCACTGTGTTTCACTCTCTGCCACTCAAACACCTGCTGATATTTACTGGTCATATTATACTTCAGTAAAGCAGAAATATTCCACATTTAACCTTTAAAGAAGAAGTACCGACCGATCCGTTAGATCAGTAACTGTGATGTGATTACTGGAACTGGAACAGGAGAAAGTAATGTGATTACAGTAACGCTTTACTTTGTAAGGGAAAGTCCCGCAGTCGTCCACCGCACAGAGCCGGACTCACCGATTCGCTGTCGGAGGCGGAGGAGAGGCGGGACTTGCCGGTGCTCTGGCGTCTGAACTGGCCGCTGATGTCAGAGGTCTGGCTGGTGACGGTGGAGCGGCGGGTCGACACGAAGCTGCTGCTGGCTGAGCGGAGGTCACGAGGTCGAACACACAGCAGCACGCCCAGGAAGGGGATGTACTTTGCTAACGCTACCCTGAGAGGGGGAGGGGGGGGTGGGGGGAGAGAGGGAGAGAGAGAGGGAGGGAGGGGGGGGGAGAGGAGGGAGGGGGAGAGAGAGAGGGGGAGAGAGACAGAGAGAGGGAGGGGGAGAGGGAGGGAGAGAGGGAGGGGGGGAGAAAGAGAGAGGGACAGAGGGGGAGGGAGGGAGGGGAGAGAGAGAGACAGAGGGAGAGAGAGAGATGGAGGGAGGGAGGGAGGGGGAGAGAGAGAGAGAGGGAGAGAGAGAGAGAGAGAGAGAGAGAGGGGGTGAGTTAAATTTCATAAGTCATTCACATATTGCTTATGTTTTTTATTATTTATTTAATTCTGTATAAACACATTCTTCACTGGATATGTAATTATTTTAATCAAAACTGTATTGTTGTTGTTGCTCATACAACATTGTTTTGTTGTCATTGCTCTCATCTCATTGCTTTGGCAACACTGACTTGTCATTATTGACAATAAAGCATTTTTTTATTTGAATTTGAGAGAGAGAGAGACAGAGGAAGAGAGAGACACACACACAGAGAGGGGGAGAGAGACAGACAGACAGACAGAGAGAGAGAGAGAGAGTATATTTAGCCAGTATTTGTCCTTTAATTAAAATGGGAGAAACCAAACAGTTGCAGTAGAAACAGCAGTGTGTGTGTGTGTGTGTGGTTGCAGACTGTGCAGCCTGGTGTCAGACATCTGAACCTGCTGTTGTTCTTGAAGTAAAGACCTGAGCACCGGGTTTCCCTGCTGTCAGACCTGCTGCTGTCTGACAGGTCTGACACTCAGCTGCAGTGAATGAGGACCTGAGTGAGGCCATCCAGAGGTGAGTGTTCTGCCTGTATCGCCTCTGCCTCTGACCTCCACTGGCTGCAGCATGACAGCAAATGGGATTTTCTTTTCATTTCAGATTTTTTTTTGCCGTTTTTTTTTTTTTTTTGCCTTTATTAGATAGATCAAAGGAGATAGAGGATGACATGTGACATACTGCAGGTCCCAGGCCGGATTCTCACAATGGACGTTAACACCTGTGGTTTGCCAACACGGTCTCACGGCAGTTTGTGAAATAGTCCCGAAAATGTAATCTATTGATTTGTTTACATGGACACGATTTTGCCATTTTTTTTTGTGAAATGAACACGACCTAAAAAACGTTCCTCCACCACGACCTGAGTTACGTTCCTCCACCACGAATTTGAAAACGTACGTTTGGCAAATAAAACAACTTGTGTTACGGTTATGGTTAGGCAACTAAAACAACTTGTTAAGGTTAAGAGAATGGTTTGGTCATGGTTAAATAAGAAAAACGTTTGTTAAAAATTCAAATGTGGCTTAAGGTGAAATGTGCTTTGAACACGCTGGGAATTGAACCCCGGTAATCAGCATCGAAGGCAAAGGTATTCGCCCATCCGCCCCCCCGACCACAACACCCTGACTGGCCACCGTTTTATTTCAATGTCACACTACTGCCTGAGTCCCGACTGACAGAAAAAAAAAAGTGCTGCAGGCACAAAAGATACTTCCAATTGAAATACATTAGTTTGAAAGTTGTGCCGAGTGTCACGAAAAAAAGTGGAAAAATCATGTCCATGAACACGAATCAATAGATTAAATTTCGTGACTATTTCACAAACTGCCGTGAGACCGGGTTGGGTATGCACTGAGGCCTCCATGACGCCCCAGCAAATTTGATTTATTATTTTTTCTTGCAGTGTCAACTCTTTCTCTACTGTTCCTTCATGATGTCACAGGTTCTGTTGTAAGACAACAGGCTGTTAGGAAAAGACAGAAGACATCAACGGTTTCATAACAGATTTTTTTGGAGACTTTCTCTCACCTGTTATGTGATGCTGATGCACACAATTAACAACCAAGGTCAGGTGTCCTGTATTAAGCCATAGCATGTGTGTGTGTGTGTGTGTGTGTGTGTTTAATACTCTCCAGTTCAGTTCACATTCAGGTTAATTGAATGCTTTGATCAGTTTTCCCACAGTGTGACGCTTCACTGGTTCGTATCACATTAACAGAATTAAACGACAGGAAATCAGGCGAGCGAGCGGAGAGGTGAGGCGGGATAAACATTTACCCAACCCATGTCTGACCCAAATTCACAGTATGCAGATCCTGTTATATAACACATGCTCAGATTCTCCTGAATAGATAGTAGTGATGGGACGATTTATCAAAATTCAATATATCTCAGTACAAAAATCTGTATGGTGTGTCAGGAACATGAATGGTGATATCAGCTCCATGTTATTCTGCTGTCAGGAACATGAATGGTGACATCAGCTCCATGTTATTCTGCTGTCAGGAACATGAATGGTGATATCAGCTCCATGTTATTCTGCTGTAGTAATCACTAATGAGACTCTTGACCATCACAGTTTCACAAGCTCTCCATCCAGATTATATTATTGTCACTTTGTAATGACATTTTAAATTGTTGTTTACATTCTAGCAGCCAATGGCATCGCTGGAAAGATTTGAGTCTCAGAAATAAACAGAATTCTGCACAGTCAGACTTTGTTGTCACTGAACTTTTATTGATCACATCGGATCCTGGTTGGATTGAATCGTATTGTGAGATCAGCAGATCGTCCATCACTCACATGTGGAAGCCCGTTTCCGCGACCTGTTAAAAAAACATCCAGCACATTTTTTTTTTCATCATCAAGTGAGATTTTTTTTCTCAATATTATTATTCATATATTATGTAATACTATATGAGATACTAAGTAATAATTAGGAGATGCTAATTCATAATATTGAGAAAACATCTCACTTCATGATTTTTTGGCAGAAATGGCCTTCCATACTAACAGACAGTGAAATGCCTTAAAGGAGCAGGCTGGTGTTTTTTAATGTAGTTCTGTAGCACAGAAAATAGTCCCCCGGCGTAATGAAGAATTTGTTCCCATTTGAATTTGATTTGGTAATAACTACAACAGTCTGACTTTTCATGGTAACAGTTAGCGATTTTTAAAATGTAAACTATGTCTTTGTGAGCTGAATTTAAAGGTTTTTATCTTACAGTTGGAGCCAATGACTTCTGGGTTGACGGCTAAAAACGGAACGTGGGAAGTCAGAAAGTAACGGGAGGAGAGCAAACACATTGTTGATTTTGTTATTTTCACAGGATTTGTTGATGGTAAGAAATGCATTAAAAAACACCGGCCTTATCCTTTAAAAAACTTTACATGTGAAACAGATTTCCCTGTGGGATAATAAAGTATTCTGTTCTGTTCTGTCTGAATGTCTGAACTCAGATTGCATACTGTACATTTCCCATGAAGATATCTTTCACTTTACTGTCTGATTAAAATCTAGGACATGCAGACGTCCCTGTGGGTTTACATCTAGTCTTTATGTAATCTTTATTTATTCAGGATTTGTTCTACAGAGGAGAAAATTTGTGTCGAGTCTGAGCAGCGACCCAAAGCAGCCTGCAGGTCAGAGGTCACGAGTTTATCTGCAGGTGGAATCTGTTTTAAATGAGAAACTCTGTGAGAACCAGGCTGAAGAAAACATACTGCTGTCCCTTACCTTCCTGTATGGAAGAGGTGTGTGTGTGTGTGTGTGTGTGTGTGTGTGTGTGTGTGTGTGTGTGTGTGTGTGTGTGTGTGTGCGTGTGTGTGTGTGTGTGTGTGTGTTCTTGTACTTCTGTCCTTGTGACAGACAGTTTGAGTTTTACAGCGTCAGAGTGAAGAACATTTTGCGAAGTGAGGTTCTTTTAGCCGTTCTTCACTTGTTTAAAGACCTAATTTAGGATTAGGAATTGGGTTTATGATTAATTTTAGAATTAGGACTAGGTTTAGATTAGGGTAAAAATTAAGGTTAGGATTTGGTTTGAGAGTTAAATTGGATTAAGAATTTTAGATTCAGGTTAGGAGGAATTGTACTGAATTGTAAACTGCAATAAAAAGGTTAATTTTCTCAATACAAATTTTCATCTAATAGATAGATGTATTTCAGACACTAGAATAATTCATGTTTTTAGCTTTTTAGTAGTAGAAAGACAGTGAAAATACATTATTTAAACATTTTATACGGTTGCAACACTCTTTATTTCCTGGATGGTAAGATCAGACATCTTATCATTAATCAATTCAATTCCATTCGCTTTATTGGCATGAATGTCACAAACAGTATTGCCAAAGTGTCGATTACGATTAATCTTTTATTAATTAATGCCATCTTAAAGCTATAAAACAATTATGTATAGATGCATACATGCTTGTGAGCTTCAAATTGCATTTTCACATTTCACATTCTTCTGAAAACCTTTTAAAAATGCTTTGATGTTTTAATGAAGATATTTATTTTATTGGATTTACTGTTACTTTTTAATGTCACAGCACGGCAGTGTTTTTACCGACAGCTGTCTTTTGTAAACCTGTGATGTCGCTGATAATAAACCACCACTGCTGTTATTGATTATGCGTTATATGTGTGTTACCTGTACTTGGGGTGTGTGATGGCGTAGATGATGGGGTTGTGGATGGCTGAAGCTTTGGCGATGACAGCAGGAACTGAGTTCATGTAGGGAGTCAGGAAGTCTGCGTAGCTGCAACAGGAAACACAGAGAGCAATATCACCACAACCATATAGTCGAGTAGGAAGTCCTTCTAGTCGAATAAGATGGGGTACCCATGCAGGATTTTGAGTGTAAATTAATCTTTTTCATATTTTTCAAGTTTTAATGTATTTAATTTGTTAAAATCATGATAATAACACTCTCAATCAATTCCTCATGCCAAAATTACACAGAAAAATGGGGTCATTTGTCTCTGTATGATGTCTAGTTCAAAAGTTATGTCGATTTTCAATTTTTGTCGGAAATCCAAGATGGCCGCAAAGATGGCCGCGAAACGGACCCTTGGGACAATATTTTGAGTTGGGAACATCAAAATTTGTTTACTAGACACCTTGAGGATTACAAAAAACTAAGTTAGAAAAATATATCAGTGGGGTGCATGGGGACCCCACCTTCCTACTAGACTAATAAGGTATGTTTATATAAATCAAATTAATGTTCATCCCACTGAACCGAATGGTAATTTTAGGTGTTTCATACCTAATTTTCCCAGAGTGTTTAAATAAAATTAGTTTGCTTGTTCTCGTCAGTTCAGACAGCAGAATTGAGTGTCATGATTTCCCCAAATCACCATATCATCACCATATGATTCCACTGAAAGACCATAAACCAGAATATTGGATTATCGCCCGGATCTAAGAGTGAGGAGGAACCAGAACAAACTGAATCTGCAGGTCTCTGAATCTGTCAAAATTCAGACTTTCTAAGAGCTTTTTTATTTCTTCCTGGAAGTGAATTTAAAACCAAAACAAAGAACCAAAGTATCTAAAGCAGTCTGTGTCTGACTGAACAGCTCATTAAAGTTGTGAAACTATAAATGGGCAGAATAATAAATATTTATTACTTAGTTGTTATAATAATTATAGTTATTACAATGACACATTATCACCAGAAATACAAATTTAACTGAGAAATTACACATTATAATTACTCATTATTACCAGAAATTAGCAGTTACTTTCAGATAATTTCTCTGTAATTACAGTTATTACCCTGTAATTAGTGTACTGTAATTTAAAGTGCTGCCGGATGAATCTGTGATGATTTATTGGTATTTTACTGACACGTGCGGTGTTTGGTTGGATGTTTGGTCGGATGTTTGGTCGGATGTGTGGCTGGATGTTTGGTTGGATGTCTGGCTGGATGTTTGGTTGGATGTCTGGCTGGATGTTTGGTTGGATGTTTGGTCGGATGTTTGGTCGGATGTGTGGCTGGATGTTTGGTTGGATGTCTGGTTGGATGTTTGG